>NW_026937620.1:0-78704 GCF_032062105.1 Saccostrea cuccullata
ATTTGTAAGAACAATAAGTAGTAATTAGAAACAGGAGATTAAGATAAATGCATATGTGAAAGGATTTTCCAGCTAAGACCTAGTTTTATGTAACTATATACTAATACAGTCATACGTGACGACGTCGTGTGCATATACGTTTACACAGTTTGATAAATAAAAGAACTACCTGACTGTAACATCTAGGTTTAAAAATATAGTGCATATTGTACATGAGGCGAATGGGATAGCCTGCCTATTGAAGCATGAACCACGCCTCTTTAAATAACACATCGGGAGAAGAAAGCAGACAAGAATATAAAGATCTGGAAGACGGAAGATGGAAATGTTTATCAACATAGCCTAAAGAAAATTTGTCAATAGAAGAGAATAGAAGACACACCCAAAAGTATGTAAGTAACATAATATGCTTAATTGATTAAAAGCAAGATGTATATATTTAGCGTGATTTTAAAACTATTAAAATTTTGAAGAAGGAAATGATACTGCCAAAAGAGGGGCAATGCTTTACCCGACTTTGTTTAAACTTTTACTGCATATTTTTGTATCATTTTGTTTAAAAAGATTTTTGAGCAAGCTTAAGATTATTTGCAAATAAATATATTTTTCCTGCTAACAATTAGATAAGAAGAACAAAATGTCTTAGATTACTTCACAATTACATTGTGATGATTTTGTTAACTTTTACGTAAAAAGTAGCTCAAAACAGCATATGCCTAACAGTTATCATGTCAATACAGGGACATCATTTCCTTAATAATTCAGTTAATACATGGATTTCATGGTTGTTTTTGAAAATATATGTGTAAATAAATAGACTAGGGAGCTCCTTATTTTATTGAAAAAAGAAATAGCCGCATTTACACGATTTTAATGAACAAAGCAGGATAACTATTCACAGGTTCTATAATATTCAGTACGTGTACTTATACTTACTTGTATGTATTTTTAAAGTACTTTATACGATTTTTTGTACAACGCTGACATTCTTCATAAATTGATCTCTAAAACTGAAAAAAAAATTACTATACTTTTCCTCTCAGTAAACTTCATTACAAAATAGATATATATGCATTTCTTTTCAATTTTCCAGAGAAAATATAAAAATTCTTTTATTAGAAAATATGCTTTATATTTGCTGCTAATAAATGCATAGTAAGAGTATAAATGAAGCGTTAAGAATAATGAGATTCTTATATGTGTTTATCAACATAAAAACTGAAGTATTTAATTTGCAAAGAATTTCTTTTTCTGTATGAAAAAAATACAAAATAAAAAAAAGAAACATAGAAAATAATTCAAACTAATTTTGGACGTTTTAAACTAAAATCATATTTTATAAAAGGATTCTTTCAACATTTTTGAAATACACAATAAATTGATGTAACAGTTCTCCATAATATTTTATATTTGAGATCAAGGTTTGACAAGGATATATCATTTTGATATCAAATAAAGTGCTTTTTGGTGAAAAGCTAAGTAAATCTTATCAAAAACCAAACAGATAGAATGTGAATTCAGTTGATACCGTTCTTTGCATAAATTATTGAATTTTTATCACTGTATTAATTAACTGGAAAATTGAACTTATATTGTGCATCTATTTTTGAATTATGGCTATCTTACCAAAATAATAAGTAAATACATTTCAAAAGGTTTTGAAGAATTAAATAAATATCTGTATTTCCTTAGTGAAAACAGGTAATACGTTTCCAATGTCTTTGTCTGTAATAAAATTACAAGTAGTTCATGTACTTTATATCTACATAGATGTACTTGTTCATCAATAAGCGAGTTTAAAAAAAAATCACGTGCGAGGCGGGACAAATAGAGACAGAACCGGGGCTAGGGGCTAAGAGCACGTGGATTTGCAGAATCAAAAGCATGCAAACGAAGGGAATAACTATCGGATTTTTTTTATTTCATAACAATGATCAATCGATTGGTTGCATGATTATTATATGCAAAAAGTGTTTTTGCAAATTATCACGATATCAAATAATTAATCATAAAAAAATGATATTTATTCTTTAAATTTAAGACAATACATTAGAATGACTTCATGAGGTTGTCCCTACGAATGGTTTAATTTGAGATTGATTTAATTTTTTGTGAAAACAAAGATAAGAAGAAAAATCCTTCAAAAAAAAATAATTACAAAAGGAAATTTCAGTGTTTGATGTATATTTATTTTCAATAGTTTTTTAAGACTTGATAAATATTTAAGAAATTACACATTTACAATTGAATAAATGTTTTTAAAAAATAAAATAGAAAGAGTATGAAATATTTGTCAGTTTACTACGTGCATATTACCGGTTATTGCATGTGAAAACCCCTCCTTACTTCCTACGTGTAATATGACAACATTAGTTACATCAGAAGAACTAAGATGTAGTAAAATAAACTGTATATATCAGACAAACAAAAAGAACATAAATGCATGGGTCTGTTTTCTGCAGAAAATGGGTCCAGTCTTGCGCTAAATCTACGCCGGAGTAAAATTACAGATTTCATCTAATTTTATGCGGGTTTACCAGCACATTTGTTATTCTAAAGATGGTGTAACATTTAGCCGGGTTTCCCTGACCGACTATATCAAGTGTTATGTTTCATTTGTATTGCACCAGTGCAAATTACAATATATATAAAGGAGTTGAAGAAATAACTAAAAACCGTTGACTGGAAATTCCATATGGAATAAATGTATTATTTACATCAAACAGTAACTCAATCTTACCACACCATGACTGCCAAGTCTATGTATCGGTTACTACCCACCCCAAGTTTCACAACATATCGTGATAATAGAAAAAGAATAACTGCAATGAATATAAAAGTTATTAAAACATAAAATGGAAGAGAAGTTTGGACAGCAATCAATCTTAACGTTGGTTAATTATTACTTAAAAAAATAACTACATGTCTTCTTTTCTTTTATTAAGGACCGATGGTTCATTTTTCTTTCTTTGTAGGAAACTTAATATCATGTCAAGGGTGTAGAATAAATAGATAATTCATAGCGATTCAAAAACGATATGAATACAGAGCATAAATTTTTAACATTTCACATAAACAAGTTCACAATGAGACCGAGTAATAATCTAACATTCCCATAGACTGAAGAGAATATTGCATAAACTTATTATATTCTACATAAAGCAAAAATATTTGCATAATGAAATTTAATAAAATGTTTATAAAAGGGGTATGTCCAAATTATTTATGTGAAACACTTTTAATCTTCCGTATTTTCAAGTAAATTTTTACCTGCATAGCAACGACTTATCCTCGACCTTTCGGTGCCTTTTACATGAAATTTACTTTTTGTATTTACTTATTTTCCTCGAAGCTCATGCTTGCATGTGTATGCTTCACATTCAATTACTGATACCTTTTACATGTAAATGTTTAATCGGGTTGAAATGTTTGTCACTCCATATGAACTCAATCTAGTCTACTTATAAAATAGAAAGTTAAGTGGAGCGCAAGTGTTTGTATCATTAAAAGTCCCAATTTAGAAGTGTTCCCCGTTTTTCAAATTTTTTTTTTTGCAAATATGTAATTATGGCTATCAGCTTTTAATGTCTATGCCAGTGGAAATTCAAATAAAGCTATGTCTGATAGCAGAAAAAAATGAGCATCTCTTATTTCATAAAAGATATGGTATATTCAAACAGTTACGTCATGTGAACTTGTATTTTAGATTGAGCTGTTTGCCAGTTCAGTCTTTTAAAAGCTGTTCATCTTACCTGTAGTTGCTTTGGATGACTTATCTTACAGTCCTCATTTTTAACTTTTATCCTTCGTTAATTATGATATCCATCTAGACGGATAAATTTCGACATTCCCTGATGTTAAACGAATCTTAAATAATGCAATCATTTGTAGGTTTAATGAGAAGTTCTATAATAACTTCTGAATCCTATGGTCAAAACATTTTTGATAAAAACAATCTCAAGTTGCATCCAGATGGTTTTATTTACTTCTTTACCTTTGTTAGCTCAGATCGAAAATGCGCATCTATTTTTTTTTATTATTGTTAATCTACTTAAAAGTATGTTAACATTTTGCAGTGTAATTCCAATACATTAAGGAGGCTGGGGGTCAACAATTCAATCACAAATTAACCACCAGATTGTACTTATTTTTTTAGATACGGTATCTTAAGCTGTCAACATTTATTTAGCAAAAAAAAAAAAATCATACATTTTAGTTTTAAATTTTGATCATTTTTGTATATCTTTGTATGGAGCTCTTCTTTTAAAAAAGATCGAAATAGTATGAAAATGGCTGCCCCCCCCCCCCCCCGCCTCGTTTAAAAAAAATCAAATAAAAAAATAAATATTACCTCAGGATATCTTTAGAAAATACAGAAGGGTTCTTAAGTCAAACATACATGAACAGAATGTTATACCTCGTATGTTGAAATATAGCATTAAAAATGTTGTACGTATACTTTAATCATTTAAGCTTCATATTGTATTCGTTTTCGTGTATGCAGACATTGATACACTGATTCATGATTACCGATAAGAAATCATATGTAAAAACGAAGTGTGCAACACTAATCTATGAATAGGCCAGCAATACCTAGTAATTGCGCTAAATTTTGAACAAGCAAATGAATGCATAACTAGAGTATATATTAAAGTGCACGCCCACCAACCGCTTGCCTAGGGTCTCCAGGTTTTCCAAGATGTGGACGCAATCCGCATATACACAAACCTATCCAGTCTCGAGCCAGATAGATAAAATGCCAGTTATTCCTGAGATCAATGAATGCTCTAATTATAAAGTGTTTATACAAATTTCATCGGAAATATAGACCCACTAAGTTTTACTGCTTCCCAGTTGAAATTCCATTGCAAGGAAGAGTAAGATTCACTTTTGTATTTACCGAGCTGTATACACTGATCATATCACAATAAAACTTAAAGCTAAACTGCAATGACTAAAAAGTAATTAAATCATACAATGGAAGAAAAGTTTTGACAATAGTCAATCCTAATGGTTGTTTATTCTTACTTTATATAAGAAGGAAAAATAAATACTATTCTTTTTTTTTAATTAAAGACAGATGTTACATTTTTTTCTTGTTAGGTTATTTTAAGTAAATATAATGTCAACGTTTTAGTAAAAAAATAGTTAATTTTTCGCGATTCCTAAATGACAGGAGTACGAGAAGACATTTCAAAATCCTCACACAAACAAGTTTACAATGAGACAGATTTCTGAGTAATATTTAAACCTTCCAACAAACTGAAAGATAATATTACAATTACTCTCTACATCAAGGAAAAAAAATTGTATGATGATACTTCTCTCAATAGAGATGCATGTACAGCTAAGCGAATCGCTTTGTTTATAAAGGGGGGGGGGAGAGGTTTCCAGCTTATTAGCGCGAAACACTTTTAATATTCCTGGCATCTGGAAAAAAAATGAAAATTTCTAATTTCATTTCAAGATATGGTACATGCAAACAGTTTCTTCATGTGATCTTGTGTTGTAGATTGAGCTGGATGCCTGTTCAGTCTTTAAAAAGCTGCATATTTTACCTGTTGTTGTTGTGGATGACTTGTGTTACAGTCCCCATTTCTAACTTTTATCCTTCGTTAATTTTGATACATGTATCAATATAGACGGAAAATTTCGACATTCCCTGATATTAAAAGATGATCAATGATATCATTCGTAGGTTTACTAAGAAGTTCTATAATAATTACCGACACCTCTATGGTCAAAAACAATTTTTAATTAAAATAATCTTCTCAAATTACATCGAGATGTGTCTTTATCTGCGTCTTAATCAATGCTTACTCAAATTTACTCAGAGTTTGAAGGCTTTATCCGCCATATAGGTATTTATTTCTAAAGGCGGTCGTTCCCCAAGAGAACAATCACTACTCATATTTCCGACTTTGGTCATACGCGGCCTGATGAACAAAATCAAACCTTGGCCTCTCGATGACGAGTTTATCGCTCTACTAGCATGCTTTCATGATCATTAATAATAATCTAAATACAAGGAGCTATATTTCGAGAAAAAAACATTGCATTTTGTGTGCAACGAAAATAGTACGAGTGTTACAAAAGCATTTTGTGTGCAATGAAAATAATACGAGTGTTACAAAAACATGTGCTGATCTAACGATTGAGGGGTTGGGGGTTGTGGTTTGTTCCCCCTGAAATCTTCAGTTATTTCATTTATATACTAAACCAAGAAAAAAAAGTGTCATTGGACCCCTATCTCCCCATTGAAAATGCAGACCCCCGCTCAAAATCGTAAATCTGGTTAAGTTGACATGAAAAAGAGTGGATACCCCTGGGAAAAAAATTCCTGGATTTGCGCCTAAACAATGTTGTCCGTTCACCTTATTCGGGTAGATATTGCGTAAATATCATGCTGAAACCACATATATACCTCAATTGTTCACTGAAGTGCTGTGTTATATGTTCACACTTCACTTCCTTAGCTAGAATAAATATTGTTTAGCGTATCCATTACATTATTTAAGAAATAACTTGAAAGGCGCAAAAAATGAAATCAATGTCTGTGAGAAAGTTAGGTCTATTATTTTCTTGGCATAAAACCAGAGATTATCATCTCGAGGTACAGCTCTGATATCAATGGAAATGATATTTACTCTTGCAAAGGTCTGTTTGTATCCATCTAATCTTGCAAGATTTTATGGAAAAAAATTGGATAGATCAACTAAGATTATTTAAGTTTAAAACAAAAGATCCTTTGAAAGGCTTTTAATAATTTACTTACTGATAACATACTTTTGTATACTAATTTGAGCAATTTCATTAAATTTCTAGCAATACCTGGATATCAAAAAATGCAACACGTCCTTGTTTAGCGAAAAGAAATGAAGAATCGTAAGAAACAGCAGGAGCCTCTTAAGGCCTTTCTGGCCCTTTAGAATAACAGAAAAAATCAACATTGCTCACTGTAGGTTGAAAATGTATAAAAAGCATTATCACTTGACTGCTGGTTACCATGTGTCTGTTGAACATGACATCATTTTCTCTCTGGTCAATACAATATGGCGACTTCAAATGTGTAATTTTTTTATGTCCTGTTAATTCCATTGAAAAATGCTCATTTTTTTTTATCTCAGTCTTACTTCAACAGAGGGATTTAAAGTGGAGAAGTGAGACAGATCAAATGTGAGCTTGGCTATTTTTTATGACCCCAGGTCCAGGTCTAAGAGTAAGATTGTAGAATTCTGAAGTATTTGCAGTCATTTACAAGAGTTATTACACATTCTCAAATAAATGTGGACAATTAAGATTTTGTGAAATGTCACTTAGTCATGTGGCAGAATAAATGGAATTTAAGTATGCCCCTCTGTCTTTGAAACAAACTCTCTGTTTGTTTTACGAAGTGTGCTTATGTCCTTTATTTTTTCGGTTGTATTTAATGCTTGTCCGCTTTCAATTGAGTTTATACTAGGAATCCTTAACCATAAGGTATTAGATTATATGGTCAAATAAAGGGTACTCCTTTAGACCAAGCAAGCTCTGAATAAAAGTAAGGATAGGCGAGATTATTTTCTTCAAGAACCACTTAATTAGTCATATATTACAGTTTGCAAATAGAATAACGCTTTTTATTTTGTGGAGTCATCATGCCGGTAATATATATGATTGATATTGACACTTGATTAGACTTTTAAAGATAGGAATACAGATGATACATTTCTAAGAGATTGGAAATCAATTAATATTAAAACACCCCCTTTAGAGTTAAAGGAGATATTGCCTAAAATTGCTGTTTTTCCCTACATCTAGAACATTTAAATCCCGATGACGCATCCACAGTTTTCTCTAAATATTGATACAGCCATTGATAAATTCTTACCCTTTATTTTTTGTGCATGCCACACTAGAGGAGAATGTACAATATTATTTTAATTTACGAACCCATAGCATAAAAAATAGTTTTCAACCCAATTTGATCACAGTTTTATTACATGATGTGATGATTTCTGCCTTCTGTATTCATACAATCAATCAATCAATCAATCAAACTGGTATTTTTATTTTAGCTTTTTCCTCACGTTTCGTGTTTATTCCCACTTAACTAAATAAATCTATCGTCTTATACATGTTGATACGGATTGAGATGTTTGTAATTCTTCATAAACTAACACAATGGTCGAACATTAAGTAAAGCGCCAGTGTTTGAATCACAACAAGGTCTCAAAGGATATGTTCATGGTTATCTTTTTTTTACTTGCATTGCTAATAAAAATAAATAAAATAAATTATCTGACAGCTGACCTACTTTCATTAAATATATTACACATACAGTGGTTAAATTGTGTGTAAATGTATTGTAGATTTAAGTGAGTGTCAATTCAGTATTTTCAGAGGTGTTAATTATATCTGTGGATGTTCTGGATGACTTGTGTTAAAGTCCCACATTTTAACTTTTTTCATTCCATCTTTTGATATTAATCTAGACTGATGAGTTTAAACATTACCTGATGTTTACGATGCCAAAATAACGACATCATTGTTTTCTTTACCGAACGTTCTCTTATAACTGCTGACCGAGAAAGGAACTTTATATTATTCATACACATTTTTAAATAAAAAGGATCCACTCAAATTGCAATGGCTTGACCTAACTTAGACTGTACATCTTAGCCTTCGTTCTTTTTTTTTTAATTGGGATACGAGCAGTTCTTTTATAATGTTCTCTAGTGAAACATCATTGTTATTTACTTTAAAAGTGGTTATTTTGACAAGTTGAAAACTTGAAGATATTTTGTTAACGAGAATTGACGAAATATTGAATATTGTTATGCATCCTTGATTTCACATGAAAAAAAAACAAATTGGTAAAATCGAACTTCTAAAAATTATTTTCAAAAATAGTACTCGGAGGAAGCTAGTCAGAAACAATTGTAAAAATACAGTCACTCTGATTGAAATATTGTCTTCGTTGACATAGACTTGAGAGCTGTCTAATGAAAACCAGAAAGTTCACACTGTTGTAGGCAAAAACCTCGCCTTCCTCGTGAACTCAATTTGCAAATTATCACGCAAGAAAAAAGATAAATCACAACATGACATAAAAACTGACATTTATAATTCTACCTAAGGGAAATAAATTAGAATGATTTCATGAGGTTGTCCCTATGATTGGTTTAATTTGAGATTGATTTCATTTTTTAGTGAAAAATTCAGATAAGTAGAAATCCCCCCCCCCCAAAAAAAATATATTAAAAATAAGGAAAATTCAGTAAAAGGTGTTTGATATATATTTATCTTAAACTGAAACTTTTTTTTTACAAAATAATATAATTTTTTTAAGAACTGATACATATTTAAGAAATTACACATTTACAAGTGAGTACATTATTTTAAAAAAATGAAATAGAAAGAATATGAAATAATAGCCTCGGTGTATTACATGCAGACTACTTGTTATTGTATTGAAACCCCCTCCTTTTCACTTACTGACAAAAAATATGACAACATTAGTTATAGTTCACGAGAATCCAGGCGAAGAAAAAAAAAAGATAATATCAGACACACAAAAAAGAACATAAATGCATGGGTCTGTTTTCTGCAAAAATGGGTCCAGTCTTGCGCTTAATGTACGCCGGAGTAAAAATAAAAATTCCATTTAATTTTATGCGGGTTTACATGTACCAGCACATTTGTTATTCTAAAGATGGTATTACATTTAGCTGCTTTTCCCTGAGATGACCCACTAAATCAAGTGTTATGTTTCATTTGTATTGCACCAATGCAAATTACAATATATATAGAGTAGTTAAAGAAATAACTAAAACCCGTTGACTGGAAATTCCAGATGGAATAAATGTAGCATTTACATCAAACAGCAACTCAATCTTACCACACCATGACTATGTCAATGACAAAGTCTTTGTATCAGTTACTACCCACCCAAAGCTTCCCATCATATCATAATAATAGTAAAAGCATAACTGCAATGACTATTAAAGTTATTAAAACATAAATTTGAAGTTTGGACCGCAATAAATCTTAACGTTGGTTAATTCTTACATTATATATTAAAAAGAAAAAAAAATATCTACATGTCTTCTTTCTTTTATTAAGGACAGATGGTACAATTTTTTTCTTTGTAGGAAACTTAATATCATGTCAATGGTGTTGAAAAAAAGATAATTCATAGCGATTCCTGAAGGATATGAATAAAAAGCAAAAAATTTTAACTCTTCACATAAATATGTTCACAATGAGACCGAGTAATAATTGAACATCCCCATAGACTGAAAGAGAATATTACATAAACTTATTATATTCTACATAAAGCAAAACGATTTGCATAATGAAATTTATCTAAAAGTTTATAAAAGGGGTGTGTGCAAATTATTTATGTAAAACACTTCTAATCTTCCGTATTTTCAAGTACATTTATACCTACATAGCAACCTACTCATCGTCGACCTTTCGGTGCCTTTTACATGACATTTATCATTTATATTTAGTTTTATTTACTTATCTTCCTCGAAGCCCATGCTTCACATTCACTTACTAATGCCTATTACATGTATGTAAATGTTTAATCGGGTTGAAATGTTTGTCACTCCATATGTACTCAATCTAGTCTACTTATAATATAGAAAATTAAGTGGAGCGCAAGTGTTTTTATCATTAGAAGTCTCAATTTACAAGTGTTCCCCGTTTTCCTGATTTTTTTTTTTTTTTGGAAATATGTTATTATGGCTCTCAGTTTTAAATGTATATGCCAGTGGAAATTGAAATAAAGCCATGTCTGATAGCAGAAAAATTAACGTCTCTAATTTCATTAAAGATATGGTACATTCAAACAGTTACGCCTGTTCAGTCTTTTACAAGCTTCATATTTTACCTGTAGTTGTTGCGGATGACTTATGTTACAGTCCCCATTTTTACCTTTTATCCTTCGTTAATTTTGATATCAATCTAGACGGATAAGTTTTGACATTCCCTAATGTTAAACGAATCTTATATAATGCTATCATTTGTAGGCGTAATGAGAAGTTCTATAATTACTTCTGAATCCAATGGTCAAAACATTTTTGATAAAAACAATCTCAAATTGCATCCAGATGGTTTTACCTACGTCTTTACCTTTGTTAGCTCAGATCGAAAATGCGCATCTATTTTTATTAAGGTCTTCCGTCTTTAGCGGAAGACCTTACTGTTATTCTTAGGTTTCTTTTCCACTATTTTTCTTCTTATCATTTTTTTTCTTACCGATTTTGTGCACGCGAGTTCTCGAAAACGGCTCGATGGATTTTCATGACACTTTCAGGTCTGATAGAACATCAAAAAATCTAGAAATATATTTTTTTATTTTAATGACATCACTTCCGGTTCGTAGATTTTCGCGATTTTGTCATTTTCTCAAAAACCGTTAAAGATAGACGAATGAAATTTTTAGTGATGATAGAGCAACCTTTTATAGAAGTGAATTGAGTATATCATTGTCACCGGAAGAACAAAACGCCGACGCTCGCTATGGTCCGAAAATAGCCCTATCACGAATGTCAAAAATTTTGACACATTTTCAACGATAACTTTTTGCCTAGAAATATTTTGTTAAGACATGTATAACAGAAAAGGTGTAAAATTAAAAGATCTTTTAAATGATATCTCAAAAAAGGGCTGGCCCCTAAAGTTAAGAGCCTCGAGGGGCTGAAAGTTTTTTCTTTATATCTCAAAAAGTATTGAGAATTTGTAATACGTCAAAGAAGCAAAGTTGTTTGAAATGTCAAGGTCAATCTATTGGAATCATCAAAATACGTCCGGTGTCGTCATACCGCCGAACCAGAAGTAGTCGGAAAACACGTGTTTTTGGGTAACACGTGTCTCTGGGACCATAAAAATCAATTTTCCGTCCGTCGTCGTCACTTCCGGTCAAACCGGAAGTAGCAAAAAATGGCTTATTTTGCATTTTTTAACAAAGCTAAAGAGGATTCAAACCATTTTAGGCGTTATTTTTTTCATTTTTGCTAAAAATGAAAGCTACTTCCGGTCAAACAGGACGGAAGACCTACTCGTTGCTTTGCAACTAGCTTCGCTCTAGTTATTATTATTATTCTGCTTAAAATTATGTTAACATTTTACCTCAGGATATGTTTAGAAAATACAGAAGGGTTCTTAAGTCAATCATACATGAACAGAATGTTATACCTCTTATGTTAACATATAGAATTAAAACTGTTGTACGTGTACTTTTAATCATTTAAGCTTCAAATTATATAGGTTTTCGTGTATGCAGACATTGATACACTAATTTATGATTACCGATAAGAAATCATATATAAATACGAAGTGTGCAGCACTAATCTATGAATAGGCCAACAATACCTAGTAATTGTGCTAAATTTTGAATAAACAAATGTATGCATAACTAAAGTATATATTAAAATGCACGTGCACCAACCATTTGCCTAGGGTCTCCAGATTTTCCAAGATGTGGACGCAATCAGCATGTACACAACCCTATCAAGTTTCGAGCCAGATATAGCTAAAATGGCAGTTATTCCTGAGATCAATGAATGCTTTGATTACAATAAAGCGTTTACAAATTTCATCGGATATATAGACCCACTAAGTTTTACTGCTTTAAAGTTGAAGTTCCATTGCAAGGAAGAGTAAGATTCACTTTTGTATTTACCAAGCTGTATACACTAATCATATCATAATAATACTAAAAACTAAACTGCAATGACTATAACAATATTAAAACATACAAGGGAAGAAAAGTTTTGACAATAATCAATCTTTACGGTCGTTTATTCTTACTTTATATAAGAAGGAAAAATAAATACTATTCTTTTTTTTCAATTAAAGACAGATGTTACATTTTTTTCTTTATAGGAGACTTAATATTATGTCACCTTTTCAGAAAGAAATAGTTGATTTTTAGAGATTCCTAAATAATGGAAGTACGAGAAGACATTTCAAACTTTTCACATAAATAAGTTCCCAATGAGATGATTCCTGGATTATAATCAAACTTTCCAAAAGATTAAAGAGAAAATTGAATAAACTTGCGATTATTCCACTGGGTGAAAAAAGTGGTTTCCCATCATGGGAAACTTTATGGAAACCATATGGAAACCTCAAGTTTACATTATGTTTCCCAGTGGTTTCCGTAGCGGATGCTAGGTTATTCCGCCAAGTTTCCGTGACACGGAAACCCCCTACGCTCCGATTCCATAAGGTATCCCGAACCGCGGAAACCTCTGTAAACCTGAAGTTTCCCGAACATCCATGTAGTTTCCCGTAATGGGAAACCTGAAGATTCCACTGGTTTCCAGAATCAGGAAACTTGATGGAATCGGAGCGTAGGGGGTTTCCGTGGAATGGAAACTTGGTGGAATCTTAAGGTTTCCTTTTACGGGAAACTACATGGAAGCTCGGGAAACCTCATGATTCCCTAAGTTTCCTTGACTCAGGAAACCATATGGAATCGGAGCGTAGTGGTTTCCGTGGAGTGGAAACTTGATGGAATCTTTAGGTTTCCTTTTACGGGAAACTACATGGAAGCTCGGGAAACCTCACGATTCCTAAAGTTTCCTCGACTCAGGAAACCATATGGAATATGAGCGTAGTGGTTTCCGTGGAATGGAAACTTGATGGAATCTTAAGGTTTTCTTATTTGGGAAACTACATGGAAGCTCGTGAAACCTTATGATTCCTGAAGTTTCCTTGACTCAGGAAACTATATGGAACTTGTGTAGCACTTTCTGTGTGGCGGAAACTTGGTGGAATTATCTGGAGTCCCATTCTTATGGAAATTACTGGGAAACTTCAAGATTCCCTAACTTTTCTAAAGGAAGCAATGTGAAATAAAGCGTATTCTTTTGAAAATCTATCAAAAAATTTATTACATGTAAAAGAAAAAAGCATTACCATTTTATATGTTTAATAATTTATTTGATGTACAAAAACTGTAACTGAATTTTTCAATGATATCAAAATATTGAATAAATTCATATATCTTAGATAAACAATGGAACAGTCTTTCACATTTAAGTCCATTCATAAGGGTCATTAAGTACTTCTTTCAACATCAGTTTCCTGGTTTTCTTCACATCACTTATGATCTGCAATATTCATACAAAATTATTATATGATGTCAGAATTATAATGCTTGAATATAACTTAGAAATCTGAAAGATCAGTCAATGTCCTTTAATATACCAATATCAACAAGAAATCTGTGAGCCAATGCTCACTAGTAATACCCCCGCTTTGATGTAAATAAGCACTATCATGTTAATAAACTGTTTACACAAGTTCAATTACAGGCAGATGAAGTTGACATCATATTCATATCAAAATTAAACCCACCATATGACATGCCTCAACAAAGTCGGTAATTAAATTTCAAGCATCTGCTATGAATAACTAATGAGAAAACTGCTTAGAAAATTTGTTATGTATGAAACTGACAGAAGCACAGACAAACAGGAAGTTGACATCAGATTTAAACAAAAATGTATCCCACCATATGGCATGCCTCAGAGAAGATTGTGTTAAAATTTCAAGCATCTACATTGAGTAGTTGCTGAGAAAACTGCGACGAAAATTTGTTATGTATGAAACGGACAGACACACAGACAAACAAGAAGATGACATCGGATTTAAACAAAAATGTATCCCACCATATGGCATGCCTCAGAGAAGATTGTGTTAAAATTTCAAGCATCTACGTTGCGTAGTTGCTGAGAAAACTGCTACGAAAATTTGTTATGAAACTGACAGACGCACAGACAAACAGGAAGTTGACTTCGGATTTAAACAAAAATGTATCCCACCATATGGCATGCCTCAGAGAAGATTGTTTTAAAATTTCAAGCATCTATGATGAGTAGTTGCTGAGAAAACTGCGACGAAAATTTGTTTCGGATGGACACACAGCTACACAGACAGACGGACAGACAGACACACAAGGGTAAAACAGTATACCCCCCTCTCCTTCGGAGCGGGGGTATAATAATTACTTTAGATGACCATGATACATATGATTTCAGCACTTAATGTATCTCTTTAATATTTAATGCTTTATGATAAGTGAAAAAAAAATAACATAATAAAAAATAATGTTTTCAGCCTTATTGTGTCATTGAAAATATATTACTACATGTATCTCATACTAAGAACCCTGCTTTAAGTTTGATTAGTTTGAGAGAAAACATACCCTTTATAATAACAAAAATATTAGGGACAGATTTTTTTTTTAATTTTGATATTCGACCTAGAAATTGGTTGAAGATCATTGCAGACCCTCCAACCCATTGCACAAAAGCTAGATTACACCAGGGGAGAAATATACTCTGGACTACAATTTTAAATAAAGATAAACAGTAAATTTTGATACTGACCTTTGACCTAGAAAATTAGTCCAAGGTCACTCTTCATCCTCTATCCACAGGCTCTCTGTAGTTTAAGTTTGAGAGAGAAATATGCACAGAACAAGTGATATCAGATGGAGTGATGGGTAGACACTGTCTTAGGGCATCCACATAACAGGACCTAAAAATAATGCAATATACATGTATTACAGTATATATACACATGTACTTGTATGTTAATGATTTATCATATGCTGCATTGGACACCTATGATTTTATCATGGTTTAAGTATACATGTATCTTATGAGTAATTTTATACCGGTATTGCATGTACGCTCAGTTTATTTAAGAAATAAATAACAAGTTTATAAACTTCAATGGGAGAGATACCACAAATGTATATATAAACAAGTAATTTAATTTTTTTTGTTGCATATATTGACCAACATTATTTACATCCATTCATCATGTTCATGAATTGGCTGATCAAAATTCAGTCAGTTTTAGATCTATATGATATACCATAAAGGACTTTCACATTTACAAAAGTTATTCCCCTTCGCAGGGTCGATCTGGGGTCAACCAGCTTAAGACGCTGTTTTCCCTCTTTAACCGTATCAACTTTGAGGGACAATATCTTAGAAATAAAATCTGTATGAACATATTCATTATGATTTTCATGTTGCCCCATACTCTGGCAATACAGATCATAATTGTCCAATATTTTTGAAGATTGAAAATATTAACAACAGGGTATTATTTAATCTCGGAATAATTATATGCTTCGGAATTTAACAAAATGTCGGTTTTTAATGTAGACCATATCTGTAGATTGTAGAAGCAGATCTACCTGTTGACATTTGCTGTAGAAGTCTTTCTATATAATGTAGAAGAATAAACCATGTTGAAATTTGCCGTAGAACCCTTTCTAAATAAGGTAGAAGAATAAATCATGTTGAAATTAGCCGTAGAACCCTTTCTATGTAATGGAGAAGAATAATTCATGTCTTTTTGTTTATAAAATATGTTTCATTCATGTATTTTCTTAACTTTATTCTTCTTTGTTCTTTATTTTGTACTGGGGTATATGTGTCTACTTTTATGTGCTTGTTGAAATTGTTCTACGTTCCGTAGTCGTGCCGGGCACGGACTACGCATACTACGCATGCGTCTGATCCGAGTCTCCGCTGTGTTGAATGACCCAGCAGTTTTGCCTACTACCGATTTCATAACGAAATAACTCACGAAAAACGAAAATACATACCGATACATATTCACTAGGACCACTGCAAACACTTACAAATATTTTTACAGCCTAAACATCGTTTAAATCCATTGAATAGCTAGAAAAACGCGTCCATGTTAACACCTCCAATGTTCCTACACAGTGCTGCAGTTCGACGTCACTTTTCAAAATACGACGTCATAGGTACTTTGTTTTCCCGAACTTTCTAAAGCAAAATGGCGAATAGCATTGTAAGTAATATTATACAATTATTGCTGGTTTTTGAGGTCAATACAATGCTTTAGCCATCTGAGGAGTACAATATTCATCGAGCCCGAAGGGCGAGGTGAATATTGTACTTCGAAGATGGCTAAATCATTGTATTGACCGAAAAAAACAGCAATAATTGTTTTATTATATGATTCACTAATAAAATGATACAGCTCATTACTTGTTTTGCATTTTATTAAGTCCTAGCCAAATACAAGAGAGATGCAGAATTAAAATGTGAATAAACCTTACCAGTCGTATCAATTTGAAATGTTTTTTTAATCAATTTTAGTTGCCATGAAAGAAATATATAATGTCAGTCTTTTTATATATTTTGAAAGGAATGAGTATTATCAGTTAAAACTGACCTCCAAAAAGTAAAAAAAAAAAGTGTTGTTCAGTAAAAGTGTTGGGGGGGGGGCATCCCCTCTTACCCCATCACCTAAAATATATATTCACTTATGTTTTGTTCACATGAAAATAAAAATCATAGTCGTTTAAATAGCTTCCAGAACAATTTGTATCAATTTGGAATTTCCCAATCTATTTTTAGATCAATGTAGAGGAAATAAATCCTTGTATTGACCTGGAACGTCACGTGCAAGTCAATACAACGTAATATTTTTCTAACATAGTTGGATCTCAGCCAATCAGAGAGATGGAAATTATTCAATCATATAATAAAAGGTATTATGTCGCTGTAAAATAATACAGGCAGATTATTCTTCATGCCAAAAGTTCCCTTTTACCTAAGAAATCAAACACCACAAAAGCAAACAGAAGTGAAAAGTTTTTAGTACAGAAAACAAGCTGTAAAAATTGGAAGATCCAGGATCCACCCACGTGCTTCGCCTCCGCTAAGAGGTGCATATTTAGTGTGCAAGTCTCAAGTTTTCAAGCTTCTGTGACGTCACGCTCACGGACCTGTTTACTACAGAGGAATCAAGATAATACAAGAAAATCGGATGGGCTGAATTATCTATAAAAAATAAATTATATAAATAAAATATGTTTAAATTTAATTTGAATGATTGTGTGTAACGTTTACGATTTGCATGAATGAAGACCTATGTAAATTTACATGTGGAATGAGGAATGTCAATCAATTAAAACAATCAAAATTAAACACTTTCTAGATCCTCTCCACTGGGTGAAAAAAGTGGTTTCCCATCATGGGAAACTTTATGGAAACCACATGGAAACCTCAAGTTTACATCATGTTTCCCAGTGGTTTCCGTAGCGGATGCTAGGTTATTCCGCCAAGTTTCCGTGACACGGAAACCCCCTACGCTCCGATTCCATAAGGTATCCCGAACCACGGAAACCTCTGTAAACTTGAAGTTTCCCGAACATCCATGTAGTTTCCCGTAATGGGAAACCTGAAGATTCCACTGGTTTCCAGAATCAGGAAACTTGATGGAATCGGAGCGTAGGGGGTTTCCGTGGAATGGAAACTTGGTGGAATCTTTATGTTTCCTTTTATGGGAAACTACATGAAAGCTCGGGAAACCTCACGATTCCTAAAGTTTCCTTGACTCAGGAAACCATATGGAATCGGAGCGTAGTGGTTTCCGTGGAATGGAAACTTGATGGAATCTTTAGGTTTCCTTATATGGGAAACTACATGGAAGCTCGGGAAACCTAACGATTCCTAAAGTTTCCTCGGCTCAGGAAACCATATGGAATATGAGCGTAGTGGTTTCCGTGGAATGGAAACTTGATGGAATCTTAAGGTTTTCTTTTATGGGAAACTACATGGAAGCTCGTGAAACCTTATGATTCCTGAAGTTTCCTTGACTCAGGAAACTATATGGAACTTGTGTAGCACTTTCTGTGTGGCGGAAACTTGGTGGAATTATCTGGAGTCCCATTCCTGGTGGAACTTACTGGAAAACTTCAAGACTCCCTAACTTTTCTAAAGGAAGCAATGTGAAATAATGTGTATTCTTTTAAAAATCTATCAAAAAAATTTATTACATGTAAAAGAAAAAAGCATTACCATTTTATATGTTTAATAATTCATTTGATGTACAAAAACTGTAACTGAATTTTTCAATGATATCAAAATATTAAACAAATTCATATATCTTAGATAAACAATGGAACAGTCTTTCACATTTAAGTCCATTCATAAGGGTCATTAAGTACTTCTTTCAACATCAGTTTCCTGGTTTTCTTCACATCACCTATGATCTGCAATATTCATACAAAATTATTATATGATGTCAGAATTATAATGCTTGAATATAACTTAGAAATCTGAAAGATCAGTCAATGTCCTTTAATATACCAATATCAATAAATACTTTCCATGATTTCAGCATTTAATGTATCTCTTTAATATTTAATGCTTTATGATAAGTGAAAAAAAAATAACATAATATAAATAATGTTTTCAGCCTTATTATGTCATTGAGAATATATTACTACATGTATCTCATACTAAGAACCCTGCTTTAAGTTTGATTAGTTTGAGAGAAAACATACCCTTTATAATAACAAATATATTAGGGAGAGATTTTTTTTTAAATTTTGATATTCGACCTAGAAATTGGTTGTAGATCATTGCAGACCCTCCACCCTATTGCACAAAAGCTAGATAACACCAGGGGAGAAATATACTCTGGACTACAATTTTAAATAAAGATAAACAGTAGATTTTGATACTGACCTTTGACCTAGAAAATTAGTCCAAGGTCACTCTTCATCCTCTATCCACAGGCTCTCTGTAGTTTAAGTCTGAGAGAGAAATATGCACAGAACAAGTGATTTCAGATGGAGTGATGGGTAGACACTGTCTTAGGGCATCCACAGAACAGGACCTAAAAATAATGCAATATATAATATATTACAGTATATATACACATGTACTTGTATGTTAATGATTTATCATATGCTGAAGTTGGACACATATGATTTTATCATGGTTTAAGTATACATGTATCTTATGAGTAATTTTATACCGGTATTGCATGTACGCTCAGTTTATTTAAGAAATAAATAACAAGTTTATAAACTTCAATGGGAGAGATACCACAAATGTATACATAAACAAGTAATTTAATTTTTTTTTTACATATATTGACCAACATTATTTACATCCATTCATCATGTTCATGAATTGGCTGATCAAAATTCAGTCAGTTTTAGATCTATATGATATACCATAACAGGGTTGTGGTTAACCACTCGCCCACTCGCCAATGCGATTAAAATTTCAAGTGGGCGATGAAGCAATCAAAATTTGATCGCCCACATGGCGAGCGTCTTGTTCCCGGAACATGACCATGCTTTGTTTGTATTTTTATAATCCACTTCCTTTTTTCATAACAAACACTACGCTAACCATGACTTTTGGTGTCGTGTGCAAACTATTACATTTGTATACGATACAAGCACTTGCGTGACCTAGACGTATGCCCTAGTGAAACCAATAATGTGGCAGTTTATTGATGGGGTAATTAATTAAATAAATTATTTTACCTGTGTTCAATTTGAATGTTATTATTTATTTATGAAAAATAAAGTGTTATATATACAAAGAAAAGCAGCATTTTCAAATATTTTGTTGATGAGGTATGTGGGCCCGTAAATCAAATTGTGGGCCCCTAAACTTTGAAAAGTAAGGGGCCCACATGGCTCCTAAGATGTAAATTGTTAACCACAACCCTGTATAAAGGACTTTCACATTTACAAAAGTTGTTCCCCTTCGCAGAGTCGATCTGGGGTCAACCGGCTAAAGACGCTGTTTTCCCTCTTTAACCATATCAACTTTGAGGGACAATATCTTAGAAATAAAATCTGTATGAACATATTCATTATGATTTTCATGTTGCCACCATACTCTGGCAATACAGATACAGATCGTAATTGTCCAATATTTTTGAAGATTGAAAATATTTAACAAGTAACTTACAAAGGACAAAGTGGGAAAAATGAGCGATACGCCGCCAATTGGAGAAAACTCTTAGGAATGTGAAATTCGTCTATTGGTGATGACAATTCCTGTTTTAATGTCACTGAAAAATTAAGAGACATTAAAAATTTAAACCCTATTGTCATACACGCATGCTGTTTTTTTCATTCATATAACCTTTTAGTATCATAAAATTTACCAAAATTTAATACTTCAAATAATTTCATTGAATATCTATAAAATAAAGGAAACTCTAAAAACTTAGTGACTTGCAGGAATTATTCCTTGAAGAGAAAAAAATCTATCATATTTCATATAAATATGTGCATAATGAGCCTTTTTTATTCATTTAGAACATATGGTATGTGCCTCATTTCCCCAAGAAATTTTCAAAGACAATGGACTATCTGTAAGCAGAAATCATTGCTGTTTACTTACATTGGAAAAATTTATGAAAATAATTATAAATTTCCTATTTTTTTATTTTAAATAATGCTAAAAATAATCTAATCTATTAAAAATAATCTGACTGTAAAATAACATTTTTCATAATCTTAATCTCTGGGCAGATCACTCTAACTTCATAAAACTACCTGATATTAAACTAGAACTCTTTAGTGTGCAGTTTTTAGAGCTTCCTTTAAGTAATCAAAATACTGACCAGCAAGAAATCAGTTAATAAGCATTTCCTTTTTTTCATTTAAATTTTGGAGAGATCTCAGAGTTTTTTCCTGTTCAATTCAGGTTCAAGACGACAAAGTTTTATTGAAGTGTATGTATTAGAGAACTGCTTGTATGTCAATCATAGCAATACACACATAACATGGAGGGGGCAAATTGTTTCAGCCCTAGCTTTTACATAAAACTTCTTGTAGCTCACAGCTGATATACCACAGTTCAGTATTTAAATAAAATTTAGAATCCTTTTTTTTCAGGCAATTGTCATATACATACTAATCATGAATGAATTACCACTTACCAAATGACCACATCCTGAATCATCATACATTTTCTATGATTTTATCTCACTGGTTTTCTTTTAAAGTCACGCAGTTTTCTTCTCTCTGAAATGATAAATTATGTCCAGGTACTATTGCATTCTAATTTAAACTAATTATGTAATAGCATTAGCAACAACCGGGATGGAAGAAAAAATAACCAGAAGTCTCTGTTGAGACTGTAGCTCTACTGGTTTGTACTTATCAAACACTGATGCACAGAATTATGTACCTTAGAATAGTCTACTTGTGTGCCAAGTTATATTGAAATCAGACTAAAATTTAACTTAAAGGAGGAGTAGTGTTTGCAGACAGACGGACAGCTAGACAGACGGACGGATGCCCGACGCATTACTATCGCATAAGCTCTTCTGGTCTCTGACCAGTAGATAAAAACAAGATGCGCTTGTGAAACACAGCAACAAAGTTCGACAAAGCAATTTTTTTTAGCATACAGGTCACAGTCAAGATCACATAATCATTGTCCTTGTTGCCATTTGAAAGCACTTCATTAGTGGAGTATGCATACTAAATATGTAGCCACTATCTCGTATAGTTCTAAAGTATGGTGAAGGTTTAAGTTGACAACAGACACTCAGACAGACACACAGATATACAGTTATGGCAAAAGTTTGAACATTATAACTTGGTATACACACAGCCACTTCGAGGTATCAAGGGTAAAATTCACAGCACAGCGGGACTGCATTTTGACTTCGAGGGATCAAGGGTTTCGAGAGATCAGGAGTTCGAGAAATCAAGAGCAAATCTGCTAAGTTATATAGTGGAAAAAATTGGGACGGGAGACTCACTTCAAGCGATCAAGAACTTCCGAGAAATCGAAGTTCAAGCCATCAAGAGTTACCTGTATATATACAGATATAAGAAGCATGTTATTATTTGCAATTTTGACCTAATGACAGCTAAATCTGTTCAGTAAGACAATACCGTGTACATGTATGTAAGTAGTTTTATTGTGCATGATTAATTATTTATTTTCTTGATCTTCTCAACTTGAAGTGGTCTGTATTTTATTAACAATTTTGTAATAAACATAATGAAACATACCCTTTTCCACATCACATCCTGTATCAGACCTTCGACCAATATCAGCCCTAGGGCCTCTGTCCCTCTGGCTGATATTGGTGTCTCGGGCTAGGATGTGATATGGAAAAGAGTATGTATTATTCGCTATACATTGACCTACTCAGGTCAATAATTGTGAAAAAACTGATAATTCAGCTGATGATTCATTTGCATTTCTTGACATACTATCAATATTAATTCACTATATTAGGCTTTTCTTTTTTTACATCTTCATCTCAACAGGTTAGACATTACAAAAAAAATCTTTTGAGCAGTAAACTATTTCAATAAACAATAAAACAAACCTAATCTCTTCAGAAAAGTGGACACACTTTCACCTACATTCACTTTTTTATGTATATTTTTCCTCCATATCATCGTCATGCATATGATTAAGGGTTATGCTATTCGCTACAATCTATTCCAACTGTTCTGATGAGGATATGCTTCATAAATAGCCGGATAAGCTGAGATTGAAGACACTTTTTGTAAAAATATCGATGCTTTTATCAAAGTTTTGAACCAAAAATATTTAATTTATACCTTGCCATAAGTCGTAAGTTCCAAAAAACAAGAGTTGGCTATCCGAAAAGTCAGAAAACACATGTATTCAAACCGGATGTTCTACAGTCTGAATTTAACTACGAAACCATGCTCGGTGTAACTATTATCATCCGGATAATTTGAGCGGGGTTAAAAATATTTATTTTCTTTAATTCCGAAAAGTATTCATTTATATATAGAGAGAGAACATACATATGGAGCATACATTTTAATAAACATTATAAAAGGCGAAACGTTGCCATTTTACAACATACAGCATGCACTTGCACGGTGCATTTGGGGCCTCCATAATCTAAGTTATGCTATATTACTGTCTCAATTTTTTTCTCTCTCTCTTTCTCTCTGCAATATATACACTTAACAATTTAAAACTTAGGTATCCAACTTTTCAAAATGGCGTCAGAACAAAAGTTGCCTCCGATAGTGAAGATTTGTTGTTGCCAAATATTACAACTATTTACCGTAAAAAGTTAACAAAAATATACGTACACTAATCCTTCATCGTTGGCCATTGCATTTATCACAGTCTTAAAGACACTGGGTGGTGAAACCATCTTAACTTTTCACATTTACCAGCTGTTTACACCTTCTTCTTCGTCCTTCTCGATCCTCCAAAAATGGCGCCTCGGGAAATTGACCAATGAAATAAAGCGCCTACAGAGCGATGCAGGATGGGAAATATAAACTGTTTACATTCACTATGATTAAGTGTGATTATGAGATCTTATATTAGAATTTAATTAAGTTTTCCCCTTTTCATGGAAAAAAAACAGGGGCTCCTAAATATTTTTGCCGATATGATGTGTAGGCCTAGTATATTTAGAAAAAAAAGCGGTTAAATACATGAGGCAAGAGCAGAAAAAAAATGTTTCTTGCTTGACACCTCAACTTATTTGCCTTCGGGATATGGGTTTCGGGGCTTGGTTGTTGGTAGTGGCCGTCCTTGCTGAAAGTAACCCCCCCCCTCTCCCCGCTTCTTTTAACTGTTACATGTATGATTATGAATTTATAATGTCACACCAAAAGATGTTAAATTTTTAAAAGCACATTTTTTTATTGTGAACTTTCCACAGGAATCCTAAAAGGCATGAAAATGAGCTACAATTATAATATGATTATCAAGAACAGTTTTTTTTTATTTCAATAGTGATGATTGAAAAGTTCGGTGATTAATAATTCATTGCTAATAAATTGTTGTGTTTTTTTTTTGGGGGGGGGATTAAATTACTAATTGAACTCCCTCCTTTTCGGGGTTTAATTAGATTTTGAGCCTGCTATCAATATTACTGGTGGACCTGCTATAGACTTTTCTCTAATTGCTACATGTACATTGTACTTTAAACTCCTTGGCCTTTAGCTAAAAAAAAATTCCCACATAATTTTAACACGTAAAATTGTTAAATGAATCAGAATTTTGAAAACCTTTTTCTTGGGAGAGTTATATCTCTAGGTGGAACAAAACTAACATCTTATCAAAGGCAGGAAAATATAACAGTATTTTAATTCAGTATTTTAGTCGTGATTGGTATAAGTGAAGTCATGGGAAAGATTATGTCGAAAGTCATCTATACTCGTTGATGTGCAGGGCTATACTTATGCATACAGCTTTTAGCTGGTCCCGCCCTGTATTTCTTTAAATGTTTTTTTTTTCGTTAAGAAATCTGGTAAGGTATGCTAGTAAAAATAAAATCCCGGTTAGTTTATTACTCTAACGGAAATTACTTTCCTACAGGCCTGAAGATCGAGTCTATTAGTTACGCAAGTTTTTTTTTTTTAAAGAGTAGCATGTCGGCGAATAAAAATAAAGTAGTGTACAACATAGATAAAGAAATGTTTGTTGAAGTATTGACAAACTTCATACCTTTATAGAATGAAATCAACAAAAACTGCACAAAAATACAATCGTGACTATTATACAATGAATTAATTATATAATTAATTCTTTTAATAGATTGCGTTAGCATGCACTGCTTTAAAAGCCATTGTTCTTAAGGAAAACAAAATCATGCAAAATATTATAGACTTTTCTTTATCTAGAGCAATGGCCTTTGGAGAAAAAAATGGCTGAAAATTTTAAAGTTTGTTAAATATAATGTATGTGCATTTAGGACCCTACATTGTAATTTCATGCGAAAAGTGCAGGCGTTTACTACACGGGGATCTGCGTACATATTTAAACAAAAAAAAGGAAAGAAAAAAAAAGTTTTATGTGATGAATTATATTATAAACATTTATCTAATAAATGTCTTTGTAGTACGTTAAATTACAAATTTCACACAAAAACCCATCAACAATATTAAATACAGTTTTGATTTCACATTGATCTATTAACGTCATTCTGATTTAATATAATTACATGTATACACGACGAGAATTAAGATCTATTCAATACCTATAGAAAATTATCTAATTTCTAAAGAGGATAGTTTTATTTTAAATCAGTAATGAAAATTGAAATAAAAATTCTAAATAGTTTGTTCATTCATTGAAATTCTTAAATGTAGGTTATTTTATAAATATGTTCTCTTGTATAACTTTATTTATGGAATATACAATTTTTTAAATGATAAAAGAAACACGAATCATCATCTTAATTTAAAAGAATTTTCGGTCGGAGACTGTGTGTGTACATGCTCAACAACAGCCCATTGTTCCCTTTAGGTACAAAACCGTCTCAATTCACATAGAATATACAAAAAATACACAGTGACAGGTGTCTTCGCGGCACGTGTCTCCACCTGAAATGGCACGTGAGGACAGGTGTCCCTAATTACACAGGCCGACCATAGCGACTTTTTCAAAAGCGTTTTTTTTTTTTTTGGGGGGGGGGGGGGGGCTTATCAAGGAAAAAATGAAAAGCAACCCACCCACCCCCAATAATAAAAATAATAATTTAATAAATTAAAAAAAAACTATATTCACTATAGTAAAATATTAGTATGAAAATACTCAACCCCCAGCCAATTCGATGAATGATTCTTATCTGACCAGTTTATATTAATATATTAATTCATATTAAAACAAAATCTTTATCACTTTCTAAACTTGTATTTAAAAACTTGAAACACTAAAAATGTAATTTTGACAAACCAACTGAAGTATTTTTTTCCTGAAGGATTACCCCGGTATATAAGAAATGCCAACCTCTGGTATCTAACACAAATGCCTGGTAAAGTACCTTGATGTCTTGTGAATACATGTAATTATGTAAAAATAATTCTTCAATGTCAATTGCAAAATATTGGAAAAAAATTTAATTATTTTATTAAGGAACGTCTCATCTGTCCTTAATCAGTAATCGTAACTTGACATATTTCTTTATTTACTTTTTAATCGACCTTTTTAGTAAACCTTTTCTGTAAATAATTTCATTAAATGTACCCTTCCTTAGCTCTTCCATTTTTTCAAAGGAACATTCATCATAGACAGCTTCAAGAAAGTGGGATCGGAAATGATTGATTTCTACATAACTGCATGCACTTACTTTTTTCTATTCCAGTTCACGCATTCTATACGAGTTTACCAAAACTTATGTGATAAATCAAATTCAAAATTAGATTAAATTAAATAAAATTCAGTAATAAATAAAATTAAATTAAAATTGAATTGCGTTCACGGTGCTGAAATATTAAATTAATCACACAGAAATACACATCTAGTTATTTTAACTGTTTGAAGTTAATTATTTTGATACAGCATGTAAACACTTTTGAAATACTTCTATAATTGGTAAAAATATGGTAACATAATTAAATATTTAACTTTTTGTAAAATAAAAGGTAGGTGGGTTAGTATTGAGATATACTTTCAAAGTTTCCCTGCCTGGGAAACATGGGGAAAACTACACATTGGTGGCTTCCATGTCGGGAATCTGTATGGAAACCACTGAGGCATGTTTACATGGTTTCCTATCTTGGGAAACTTACGGGAAACCACAGGTTGGTTGTTTCCATATCGGGAATCTACATGGAAACCACCGGGGCATGTTTCCACGGTTTCCTATCTTGGGAAACTTACGGGAAACCACAGGTTGATTGTTTCCATGTCGGGAATCTATGTGGAAACCACCGGGGTATGTTTCCATGGTTTCCTATCTTGGGAAACTTACGGGAAACCACAGGTTGATTGTTTCCATGTCGGGAATCTATGTGGAAACCACTATGTGGTTTCCATAAAATGGAAACTATATGGAAACTACTGATGTCACGATTCCCATATGTTTCCATCGGGTTTCCAAATTTGGGAAACCTGGCTTTTCATCCTGTGTCTCACTTTTTAGATAACCTTTATTACTGGAAAACGATATGAAATTTGACTAATTTGTTAGGAAAAAAAATGAATTTAGTCCATCCCTTTTCAAGAGAGAGGGCACATGCTGAATACGATTTGTCATCATATTGCTAATTAAAATATAAAATATAAAATAACGCATTAATTTTTTTTAACCTTAATCAGCTGCTTCATAAATCCTTTTCACGAACATAATTACTAGTATGCAAAGCATATCGGAGATATTAGACGATCTAAGATTCTGTGTTATAGGTACCACGTATATATGTATACAATAACGTGTACCATATTAAATTATTGCATTTATCCAATACAAAGTCTAAGGTTGATTCATTTTTTCAGCCAGTTAAATTTCCTTTTATGTTTTGCGATATCAAATTAAAAGATGTCTTGAGGACAGAAGGAGTTGTGATATATAGATCTAATATCATTGCAAAACCACAAAGACTTTTGAAAGATAATACATTAGCTTTTTTTCTATCCCCAACATTGGGCGTCGAAAGGAAATTGAAAGTTGGGGGGGGGGGGGTAAGTGTAGGGGAAACATTATTTATACCTAAAAAGAAAACTGAATGACAAGTGAAAAAAGGATAATATGCTCTTTGAAAAATCAGGAAAGTCCTTTTTCGGGAAGGGGGGGGGGGTTAGGTTAGGTTCGAACTATTTTCAGTACCATTTTTCTCCCATACACTACAACTTTCCCCATTTTTAACCAATACTGCAAGTTGACTGGAAAGGGCAGACCTAAACCTATGCCGCATGTTCAATGTTTATACTATGTCTATCTTTGCACAGCCCCCCCCCCCCCCCCTCCCCGTTCTGAGGCCTATGCCCAAGATGCTTCACAACCTGTCCCGACTTTCTCACTAGCAGATTAAAAACGCTTGGTGTCTCTTCCTTTTGTTTGAGGCACAATGACTGGTAAAACTTTCATTAAAATCTCAGAGTTCCATTAAAATAAACGTATTTGATACATCTTTGAGTTTTGTGTTTGGATTTTCTTCCGGTCCACTTTATAATAAGTTCCTCAGTGACATGCGGAGTAATCCAGGTAAGCCAGGATATCATGGTAGATATTGTATTTATTGTTTTCGTCACCTGCTATCTGTACAGACTGATTCCAAAAGGCAAGTGATAATTGTACTTCTGGGGTGCCTTAATCATCGTATAGACAGATATTATAGTTTATTACTGTGATTGTTGTTCTAGAATGATTTTCAAAATGCGTTTAAATAATTATAATTTACGATCAGGAAAAAATAGAGGGGAAAGATCACAGATTTCCCCCTCTGAGTTATTTGAAATTTGCCGCTGCCCCTTGAAAGAAAGATAGGATGAAATTATGTATCTTTTGGGTCAATCGTTAACAGCGAATGTCCTTAGAAGTAAATACATTGCATATATATGTATAACTGACATTGACTGCCCCCCCCCTTTCCCGTCTTTTCAGTGAAATGATTTCAGAGTAAAGCTAGACACCCCCCTTTTTTCTTTTTTGCTTGTGAAACTTTTTTTCAAAAAATCAGAAAATAAGAAACTTATCTCTGGTCATTTGATTAATACATGTATAATTATTCTGACTTGAAAGGGTACGACATATAAATAATCTGATTTCAAGTTATCAAATGTTCGTAATTTATACTAATCTATAACTTTTGCGTGCCTTTAAATCAATCATGATTAATCATCGGAAAAGCTGAAGAAAACAGGATATATTATAGTATGTCAAAATAAAACTCGTTTTTGTGTGTAAAAGGTAATGGTACTTTTGATACTCAATCTGCGAGCTCGAGGAAACCATCGGATGAATACAATTTTATCTAAGAATATGCAATTTTATGGAAAAAGATATGTGCTTTCCTGTTGTGGATCCTGAGAAAGTTGAGTGACCTGGTTAAAAAAAAAATAAAAACACTGACAAACTTATTCTGCTGACCAGAGTGACCTCTACTATACGTCTCTCCCCAGGAATGATGTCCGAAGACAATACGATGTACTGATGAACAAGAAGTCACTATTAATTGAAGTGGGCAAAATATCTGCAGATGAAGTGTTCAATGTAAATCATCTTTACCTATTAAAAGTTATGAATGCTTGATTTATTTTAATTACAAATTTTAAAAGTAATAAACTGTTCGCATGAATACCAAAGGGCAGATTTCTCTATCCGCATGAAGATACCAAAATTCAGCCGGAACCCTTGGAGATGCAGTGTTACTGAGACTCTTATAGACGTCTGCCTGTTTATAACGTGTATATTTTATTGGTTCATGTGTTCCATGGTAACAGAACATATTCATTTTAGAATAAAGTTCAGTTCTATTTAATCATATCTAATGAAACTTTACACATCCACATTTAAATGAAAATTTTATTACAAATTATAATGTGCTGATGTCGGACATTTTAAAAATATGATTTATCAAAGATTGACATTATACATGGTGTATAGAAACAAGAGGCCCATCGGCCACATCGCTCGCCTGGGTAACTTTTGTGATGCCAATCTTTACCATATTCCCCTACTTGTAATACTATTGTCGCCCCAACGTAGCCCCCCCCCCCCACCGGGGGGTCATAATTTTTAAAATCAAAATGTACACTACCCAAGAACCCTTCATTCCACATAAGATTTAGCTTTTCTGGCCCAGTGGTTCTTGAGAAGAAGGGTTAGTCTTCAAGATTTTCCTAAATATTCAAATGTAAAACTTGGATTCCCTATTGTGGCCCCGCCCTATCCCCGAGGGTCATGATTTGAAGAATTTAAAATCTACACTACCCCAGGATGCTTCCACATAAATTTCCATTTTTCTGCCATTGGCCCAATGGTTTTTAAAATTGGCTAAGCGGTTCTTGAGAAGAAATTGAAAATGTTTTTTAAAAGTTTACAAACGAACGGACAGACAGACGGACAACGGATGATCACAAATTCTGCATAATAATAATACGTAAATTCATTGGTATTTTACAATATTACATTAGTATGGAATTTATATAAAATACTTTTACCGGTATTTACATGTATAATATCTAGAAGGAAGATAATTCAATACCCATCTCAGTCTCTCATTCAACCCCCCCCCCCCTTTCAAAGACATAGACACGTACTCTTTGAAAAAAATAAGTATATAGTTTATATTTCCAACAGCATGCAATATTTCAAAATACTTCAAAATACAACATTCTAAGTAAAGTAATATTCCCTCAGCTGTGTCATCAATCGAATTAAAATCTTCTTAGAACTGCACCGTATTCACTCTGCTGTTTCATCAACATTTACCGCCACTTTGGACTTGTTTTAAATTGTGCATTAAACCATTAATTAAACCAAAACGCCATCGACACCTAGATCCCAAATTGAAAGCAACGGCAGTGATTTCTAATTACTAGTGTGTAAAATGTATTTTGGGGGTTGGGCCGGGGGCTGGGTAACATGTGCACCGAAAGTTTACAGAGAACAAGTTTGAAGCAGTTTCCGGTCCTTCTAAACTACCCAGATTACATCCGAACATGAGCTACTCAGTGTCACTTATAAAAACTATTGAAAGCTAGCCTGCCGGCTTCATTCCATTTCCTTTTTTTTTTTTAACTTTCAACTTTTCATTTACGACATTTTTGTAGTCTTAATTAGATTTTAAAGTTTCCATCTCCATTTTTTAGGTAGTGAAAGCAGAATTGATGAATTCACTTATTTAAGAATTTAAAAGAATAAATTATAAACTGTCTGTATACTTACTTAGAGGAGTAAGAAATCGGAAGAATTAACCCAAAACCCAGCGCACTTTTTTGTGCGCAATAAATAGTACTGTAGCTCTCAGGTCTGTCAATATATTTTTTCGGAGAGCCACAGTTCTGCAGCTTATGGGAATCGCTTATATATGTACAAGACACAAGATTACTCTGTTCTACTACTTATCACCAGCAAATTTTTATGTACAACAGTTATTTCTTACATTACGCAATGTAATTGTCATCAATGGAAATCAATCAGCAAAATTTGTGATTCTTCATCTAGATGATCACCCCCGACAACGTTTTGAGAGTTCCGGAGACAGCCCAGCGTCAGGTTCCCAGGATTTGACGAGGATGTTATCAGATAGGTGACAAATAATGTGTAAATAAAAAGGATTTTCAAAACGTACTCTCTTGGAGAGAGTAAGATGTGCATAAAAATTGAAAAGTTGTTCAACCACTTTTTTTTTGAATACCGGTATGCTACAGCTGCTAATGACACAAATATATATTTTTTTAACATTTTGCATCGCACCTTGCAGCATAGTACGTGTCCTCTATAAAAATTTGATTTTTCAATTGAAATTTGTATATGACAATAATTACCACATCTTTAATGTAAACCAACCCGATCAACACTCGGGCTGTGCTAGAATAAGACAACGCTAGAAAACGTGAACGGCTTATTGCTCTTGAAGAACTTCTCTTGGAGTTCCCTGACGATCCTGCATGCCCAAAGATTCTGCCAGCTTTCCTGACGATCCTGTCCAAAGATTCCAAAGATTGCATACCTTCCTAGCTTTGAGTCTTATTGAACAGTTCCAAGACAAACTCCGACCGGTGTTTTAACTTTTAATATGGATCTGGCAACTTTTGATACAGGTCGGCGTGCTCGGGACAGCTGTCCGATTCCGACTAATCATACAAAACAATTCAACAGTATATATATATATATAACAATTAGAATGTGACCTGTGTAAAAATTACATTTGGAGATAAATAGATAAAAGTTTTGACTCCTGAGTAAAACAGCTATATTTCATTTCCGGAATTTTTGGTAATTATCTACTTTTGATTTCCGACATTTTGTAGTTTTCATATCCTACATTTTTTGTTTTCATTTTCGACATTTTTCAAATGCATATGTAGTACCATAGTAACAGATTTGATAACTTTCCTTCTAAAAAAAATCAAAGCAACAGATCAATAATTAATCATTGAAATCCAATTTTGTAAATCTATCAGTGACTTAGACATAAGCATGGTGCTGTCAATGACATTTAATTTAGTGCTCTTTAAATGTGGTGGAAAAAGTTTTATGCTCATTGAACTCTTTTACCTAGACTTAGTGCTAAATGTATGCATATATGTATAGATGTTCTTTTCTTATTAATATTTTGGTCTAAATGGTTTTAAAATTCCATTTTATTTTACTTAGTTGCTGCACAGTTTTTTGTTTTGTTTTTATTTTATTTATCAATATTTGGTAGTCTCCGGTAATATAATTCAATTGAATTTAAGAATCGTAAATTCAATACAGAAAATATTTAGAAGAAATTTAGAAAGAGTTATTATAAAAACATTAAATACTAGTATTAGCTTAATATTAGAATTTAGAAAAATCTTTCAATACAGTAAAATTTCATCGTGAAATTAGCCTAGTCACTCGGAAATCCTCGGGTGGTTCGTACATGTACCTCGCACACTGAATGGAGCGAAGCGGAGTCAGCCGAGGATTGCCGATTGTAGCCTAATGGGTATTTTCACGTGACAAAGATTCACCTTGAGAGGCCTGCATCTTCATTTTGACGACAAATAATCTTATTATTTATCATTAACTTAATAACGCAGACAAATCCAACTCATTTATTTTGCTTTGAAGTCAGCTTGAAATAGAAATGATCAGTATTTTAGCTTTGAATAATGTGTGCTTTCTTTCTATGGATCATTTTAAAATTGTGAAAGTACATTTTGCAATGCTTAATTTTGTTTGCTGCCTATTTTATGCTTAGCATCATTTTTACTTGTTTTCTTATTGTCGTCAGCTAGGCGCAGTGGTTGGAGCGTCTGCTCTTAAGTCGGGAAGTATGGCGTGGATCCTTACATAGCGGGTTCGAATCCCACTGCTGCATGGACGTGGTGACCGGATAAACCAATGTCCCTTGTCGCAGCATAGGTTTTGGCACGAAAAAGATCCCTCACTGGTCAATTGCCCTGTGTGTCGAGTATAGGACATTTGTAGCTCTCTACCGGCAAGCGATGCAAGTGAAAAATTTTTGAGAGGTGTGCTAAAAGCAATGCAATCAAACGCTTTCTTATAAAGAACTACGAACTCTAACTCTTGATTCCCGCCTACATTTTGCACCCATTAAATTCAATATTAATGGCAATTTGGCCATTAAATCTTTGTTTAATACAAAGAACAGTTCTATGGTAATTGATTAATCATTCTAATTCCAGCGATAGATAGTAAATTATCATTAACTCCAGCTCTTGGAAAAAGGGGGGTAGACGATATTTTCTAGTGAAATCGAACTTTCAAGAATCACCATATTTTGAAATAGTCTTAAATATGATAAAATGTATCTCATATCTTTTCTTATGTTTTACGCAAATAAATAAAACATATATAAATTAATAAAATACAATTATTTAGTTGTAAATAGCTTTAAAATTGGTGAAAAATCAGCATTTTTTTCGTTTTTTGTCTATGAACATATGTTCCCCCCCGTGAAACACAAAAAGCTTTGGCATAGATTTGTACAATGACAGTCCATATTACCTGTAAAAAGGAATTTGTGTTTCACGGGGGGGAAAGATGTTTTAAAAATATTTTCCGTTTTACGTTGATTTCTATAGCGAAAAACACAAGTTTTACCAAAATTATAGAGTTATCTCTCTTTGGTATCCCAAATAAGTAACATTTTATGAAAATTCATAAAAATATCTATAAAATTTTTGAAAATCATTCGAATATGTTAACTTTTGAGAATTGATTTAGAGGTAGGCGGGAGAACAATACTATCGTTCGTAGTTCTTACTAAGTCAGTTTTTTTTCACTGGATTTTTGATTAACATGTGCTTTTATTTAAACAATAAAATGCCGTCTTCGTGAGGGGTTTCATAGTTACAACACTTCGTGATACAGCAAGAATTAATATCCTACAATAACTTCAGCCTTCGTGCATATGAAGTAAGTTGTTCAAGTAAGGAAAATATTGTACATGTGTAATTTGTATATGTAATATAGTTTATGTTTCACAGACTGTAGCTGCAGATCTGTAGCTCTCCGAAAAAAATATATTGATAGACCGGAGAGCTACAGTGCCACCCATTGAAAAAAAAAAAATTAATGATATAAAATTCTTATCTCAATCGCAAAAAAGCTAGATTTTAAACAATTCATTACTCCTCTATCAAGTACTCTCGTAGGTGACATCTGCACGAAGCCTTTTGGACAGAATTTTTTTGCAAATCAAAATGGCAGTATTTTAGCAATAGACGAAATTTTCTATGATCTTAATTTCAGGGCCAGCAGGGCTATTGACAACAATTATAAGGAATGTTTTGGTGTGGAAACGGTGAAAGAATATGTTAGGAACACACGGATAATTACATTTTGAGATGACATTTTAAAAACATGGAGAAATAAATCGAGAAATAGCGCACTTTTTTGTGCGCAATAAATATACAGATTTTTCAATTGGTGGCACTGTAGCTCTCCGATCTGTCAGTATTTTTTTTTTCTCGGAGAGCTACAGTTCTGCATCTACACGGACTGCTGAGCATAAACGCACTATAAAATCATTCACATACACTGTACGGGTGAGCAAGAAGAAATTCGAACAAGTTTAGAAAAAGGAAGTGGTTTTCAAACGGAGTAAAAAATCATGCATGGGTTGAGTCTGTAGCACTGCATCGTGTATTACAATCTGTAGAAATCCCAGGCATCATCATCTGTGTTCATTTTAATGAGGTAAAACATTCCGATATCTTTTTAAAGTTTCTTTCCTTTCGTTAGATTTAATTAAGAAACGCAGAGGGAATTAAAGTTGTGTTATTTCTTTATAGAAATATAAATAATGGCTATATTCTTTAAATTGGCATTATTATACCCCAATTGAAAAGCGGGAGGTTACAGTGATCGGGATGTTCGTATGTTATTGGTATATAAGAGGAGTTGAGGATAAGAAATGGGTAACCGAAAGCGTAACCTACAAACGTACAGACAGACAAACGGACGGACATCCCGATCACTATATACACTCAACTTTTCAAGCGAGAGGGTGTTATAATTAAGTAGTTTCTATATTGTCTGAGGGAATCCTTATCCCAGGTTGTCTGTGGTAATTCTAATGTCAGATCCATGATGGAGCACTTGATTATATCTGTTTATGTAATGTTCAAATGATCTAGAAAAAAAACACTAAATAAATAAAGATAAAGAGGGCTCACAACATAGTTTGCTACATAGTTCGATATTCTGGAATGACGAAACATAAGTGTCGGAAGCAAATAAAAAGGGGGACTAAAATAACATAAAGGCTATACATTATGTCTATTTTAAAAAAAAAGTGGGGAGGGGGTTACCCCCCCCCCTTCCCCCCCCCCGGTTCTGACGCTTATGTTATATATGATAAACACGATTGTGATTCTGAAATAAAATGAAGTTTAAGATGAATATAGCTTTGTACAGTACAGTCCATTAGTATGCCATTCATTTAGATCTCGCACTTCTGTTGAGATAAAGAAAATAGAGATGAATGGGAGAGGACGCAAACACGGGCAACACTGTATATGTTATTAAATTCGTCTATTGAAAATGTTTTTCGTATTTTATAGAGTCACGTATTACTTTTTACTATGTTAAAAATTTGAGTTGCTTAATCCTGGTTATTCGTGGATTTTTTTTCTTCAGGCTACCCCATTCACCAATTCATTTGTCTGACTTTTACGAAAAATAATTCTGAAATATTGTAACTATGGTCCATATAATGATTATAAATGTCTGGGGTGGGGTGAAGGGGGGGGGGGTGACATTACCAACATAACAATTCTCGTCACTGTTATTTGATATATCTCGCCTTTTTTTTTATCGTTGATTCCTTTTACAAGTACATGTAAATCATAATGTATTGAGAACAACCAAGTTTTTATTTTCAATAATTTAAAATGATATTATTCTTATAAATCCCTTATCCTTGTGAAGAACTGAAAATTATTTCAAAAGTCATATTTTATGTGACGTAAATTTTTAAAGCTCAGACAAACTAAATTTAAATTTTTTTTTCTATTTGTTAAGCTACTTTGCATAAAAACATGACTTTCCTGTAAATTAAAAACAAAATTAAAAACGTTTAATAGGTAGCAAAATGACGACAAATCGTATTAAGCATGTGCTCTCTCTCTCTCCTCTCTCTCTCTCTCTCTCGGAAGGGAGGTGGACTAAATTCAGACCTTTTTTTATTGGGACAGGAAGTAGAAAGTGTTAAATTTTGATTGTTTTAATTAATTGACATTACTCCTTAAATTACTTGTAAATTTACCTACCTACATTCATGCAAATCGTAAATTCAAAGTCTATAAAACAGGTTACGTTACACATAATCATTCGATTTAAATTTAAACATATTTTATTTATATATTTTATTTTTTATAGATAATTCAGCCCATCCGATTTTCTTGTAATATCTTGATTCCTCTGTAGTAAACAGGTCCGTGAGCATGACGTCACAGAAGCTTGAAAACTTGAGACTTGCACACTAAATATGCACCTCTTAGCGGAGGCGAAGCACGTGGGTGGATCCTGGATCTTCCAATTTTTACAGCTTGTTTTCTGTACTAAAAACTTTTCACTTCTGTTTGCTTTTGTGGTGTTTGATTTCTTAGGTAAAAGGGAACTTTTGGCACGAAGAATAATCTGCCTGTATTATTTTACAGCGACATAATACCTTATATTACTTACAATGCTATTCGCCATTTTGCTTTAGAAAGTTCGGGAAAACAAAGTACCTGTGACGTCGTATTTTGAAAAGTGACGTCGAACTGCAGCACTGTGTAGGAACATTGGAGGTGTTAACATGGACGCGTTTTTCTAGCTATTCAATGGATTTAAACGATGTTTAGGCTGTAAAAATATTTGTAAGTGTTTGCAGTGGTCCTAGTGAATATGTATCGGTATGTATTTTCGTTTTTCGTGAGTTATTTCGTTATGAAATCGGTAGTAGGCAAAACTGCTGGGTCATTCAACACAGCGGAGACTCGGATCAGACGCATGCGTAGTATGCGTAGTCCGTGCCCGGCACGACTACGGAACGTAGAACAATTTCAACAAGCACATAAAAGTAGACACATATACCCCAGTACAAAATAAAGAACAAAGAAGAATAAAGTTAAGAAAATACATGAATGAAACATATTTTATAAACAAAAAGACATGAATTATTCTTCTCCATTACATAGAAAGGGTTCTACGGCTAATTTCAACATGATTTATTCTTCTACCTTATTTAGAAAGGGTTCTACGGCAAATTTCAACATGGTTTATTCTTCTACATTATATAGAAAGACTTCTACAGCAAATGTCAACAGGTAGATCTGCTTCTACAATCTACAGATATGGTCTACATTAAAAACCGACATTTTGTTAAATTCCGAAGCATATAATTATTCCGAGATTAAATAATACCCTGTTTAACAAGTAACTTACAAAGGACAAAGTGGGAAAAATGAGCGATACGCCGACAATTGGAGAAAACTCTTAGGAAAGTGAAATTCGTCTATTGGTGATGAAAATTCCTGTTTTAATCCTAATGTCACTGAAAAATTAAGAGACATTAAAAATTTAAGCCATTTTGTCATACACGCATGCTGTTTTTTCATCCATATAACCTTTTAGTATCATAAAATTTACCAAAATTTAATACTTCAAATAATTTCATTGAATATCTATGAAATAAAGGAAACTCTAAAAACTTGGTGACTTGCAGAAATTATTCCTTGGAGAGAAAAAAATCTATCATATTTCATATAAATATATGCATAATGCGCCTTTTTTATTCATTTAGAACATATGGTATGTGCCTCATTTCCCCAAGAAATTTTCAAAGACAATGGACTATCTGTAAGCAGAAATCATTGATGTTTACTTACATTGGAAAAAATTATGAAAATAATTAATTTCCTATTTTTTTTTATTTTAAATAATGCTAAAAATAATTAAATCTACTAAAAATAATCTAACTGACTGTAAAATAACATTTTTCATATTCTTAATCTATGGGCAGATCACTAACTTCATAAAACTACCTGATATTAAAGTAGAACTCTTTAGTGTGCAGTTTTTAGAGCTTCCTTTAAGTAATCAAAATATTGACCAGCAAGAAATCAGTTAATAAGCATTTCCCTTTTTTCATTCAAATTTTTGGAGAGATCTCAGAGTTTTTTCCTGTTCAGTTCAGGTTCAAGACGACAAAGTTTTATTGAAGTGTATGTATTAGAGAACTGATTGTATGCCAATCATAACAATACACACATAACATGGAGGGGGCAAATTGTTTCAGCTCTAGCTTTTACATAAAACTTCTTGTAGCTCACAGCTGATATACCACAGTTCAGTATTTAAATAAAATTTAGAATCTTTTTTTTTCAGGCAATTGTCATATACATACTAATCATGAATGAATTACCACTTACCAAATGACCACATCCTGAATCATCATACATTTTCTATGATTTTATCTCACTGGTTTTCTTTTAAAGTTTTCTTCTCTCTGAAATGATAAATTATGTCCAGGTACTATTGCATTCTAATTTAAACTAATTATGTAATAGCATTAGCAACAACCGGGATGGAAGTAAAAATAACCAGAAGTCTCTGTCGAGACTGTAGCTCTACTGGTTTGTACTTATCAAAAACTGATGCACAGAATCATGTATCTTAGTATAGTCTACTTGTGTGCCAAGTTATATTTAAATCAGACTAAAATTTAAGGAGTAGTAGTGTTTGCAGACAGACGGACGGACGCCGGACGCATTACTATCGCATAAGCTCTTCTGGTCTCTGACCAGTAGAGCTAAAAACAAGATGCGCTTGTGAAACACAGCAACAAAGTTCAAAAATGCAATTTTTTTAGCATGTAGGTCACAGTCAAGATCACATAATCATTGTCCTTGTTGCCATTTGAAAGCACTTCATTAGTGGAGTATGCATACTAAATATGAAGCCACTATCTCGTATAGTTCTAAAGTTATGGTGAAGGTTTAAGTTGACAACAGACACTCAGACAGACACACAGATATACAGTTATGGCAAAAGTTTGAACATTATAACTTGGTATACACACAGCCACTTCGAGATATCAAGGGTAAAATTCACAGCACAGCGGGACTGCATTTTGACTTCGAGGGATCAAGGGTTTCAAGAGATCAGGAGTTCGAGAACTCAAGAGCAAATCTGCTTAGTTATATAGTGGAAAAAATCGGGACCGGAGACTCACTTCAAGCGATCAAGAACTTCCGAGAAATCGAAGTTCAAGCCATCAAGAGTTACCTGTATATACAGATATAAGAAGCATGTTATTATTTGCAATTTTGACCTAATGACAGCTAAATCTGTTCAGTAAGACAATACTGTGTACATATATGTAAGTAGTTTTATTGTGCATGATTATTTACTTAGCAATGCTTATTTTCTTGATCTTCTCAACTTGAAGTGTTCTGTATTTTATTACCAAGTTTGTAATAAACATAATGAAACATACCCTTTTCCACATCACATCCTGTATAAGACCTTCAACCAATATCAGCCCTAGGGCCTCTGTCCCTCTGCCTGATATTGGTGTCTCGGGCTAGGATGTGATATGGAAAAGAGTATGTATTATTCGCTATACATTCACCTACTCAGGTCAATAATTGTGAAAAAACTGATAATTCAAGCTGATGATTCATTTGCATTTCTTGACATACTATCAATATTAATTGACTATTAGGCTTTTCTTTTTTTACATCTTCATCTCAACAGGTTAGACATTACAAAAAAAAAATCTTTTGAGCAGTAAACTATTTCAATAAACAATAAAACAAACCTAGGCTAATCTCTTCAGAAAAGTGGACAGGCTTTCACCTACATTAACTTTTTTATGTATATTTTTCCTCCATATCATCGTCATGCATATGATTAAGGGTTATGCTATTCGCTACAATCTATTCCAACTGTTGTGATGAGGATATCCTTCATGAATAATCAGATAAACTGAGATTGAAGACACTTTTTGTAAAAATATCGATGCTTTTATCAAAGTTTTGAACCAAAAATATTTAATTTATACCTTGCCATAAGTCGTAAGTTCCAAAAAACAAGAGCTGGCTATCCAGAAAACACATGTATTCAAACCGGATGTTCTACAGTCTGAATTTAACTACGAAACCATGCTCGGTGTAACTATTATCATCCGGATAATTTGAGCGGGGTTAAAAATATTTTTTTTTAATTCCGAAAAGTATTCATTTATATATAGAGAGAGAACATACATATGGAGCATACATTTTAATAAACATGATAAAAGGCGAAACGTTGCCATTTTACAATATACAGCATGTACATGCACGGTGCCTTTGCGGCCTCCATAATCTAAGTTATGCTATATCACTGTCTCAATTTTTTTTTCTCTCTCTCTCTGCAATATATACACTTAAGAATTTAAAACGTAGGTATACAACTTTTCAAAATGGCGTCAGAACAAAAGTTGCCTCCGATAGTGAAGATTTGTTGTTGCCAAATATTACAACTATTTACCGTAAAAAGTTAACAAAAATATACGTACAATAGGCCTAATCCTTCATCGTTGGCCATTGCATTTATCACAGTCTTAAAGACACTGGGTGGTGAAACCATCTTAACTTTTCACATTTACCAGCTGTTTACACCTTCTTCTTCGTCCTTCTCGATCCTCCAAAAATGGCGCCTCGGGAAATTGACCAATGAAATAAAGCGCCTACAGAGCGATGCAGGATGGGAAATATAAACTGTTTACATTCAATATGATTAGACCTAAGTGTGATTATGAGATCTTATATTAGAATTTAATTAAGTTTTCCCCTTTCCATGGAATAAAAAGAGGGGCTCCTAAATACTTTAATTTGCCGATATGATGTGTAGGCCTAGTATATTTAGAAAAAAAAAAGCGGTTAGATACATGAGGCAAGAGCAGAAAAAAATTGTTTCTTGCTTGACACCTCAACTTATTTGCCTTCGGGATATGGGTTTCGGGGCTTGGTTGTTGGTAGTGGCCGTCCTTGCTGAAAGTACCCCCCCCCCTCTCCCCGCTTTTTTTAAGTGTTACATGTATGATTATGAATTTATAATGTCACACCAAAAGATGTTAAATTGTTTTATTGTGAACTTTCCACAGGAATCCTAAAAGGCATGAAAATGAGCTACAATTATAATATGATTATCAAGAGCAGTTTTTTTTTTATTTCAATAGTGATGATTGAAAAGTTCGGTGATTAATAATTCATTGCTAATGAATTGTTGTGTTTTTTTTGGGGGGGGGGATTAAATTACTAATTGAACTCCCTCCTTTTCGGGGTTTAATTAGATTTTGAGCCTGCTATCAATATTACTGGTGGACCTGCTAGACTTTTCTGTAATTGCTACATGTACATTGTACTTTAAACTCCTTGGCCTTTTGCTAAAAAAATTTCCCACATCATTTTAACACGTAAAATTGTTAAATGAATCAGAATGTTGAAAACCTTTTTCTTGGGAGAGTTATATCTCTAGGTGGAACAAAACTAACATCTTATCAAAGGCAGGAAAATATAACAGTATTTTAATTCAGTATTTCAGTCGTGATTGGTATAAGTGAAGTCATGGGAAATATTATGTCGAAAGTCATCTATACTCGTTGATGTGCAGGGCTGTACTTATGCATACAGCTTTAGCTGGTCCCGCCCTGTATTTCTTTAATGTTTTTTTTTTTGTTAAGAAATCTGGTAAGGTATGCTAGTAAAAATGAAATCCCGGTTAGTTTATTACTCTAACAGAACTTACTTTCCTATAGGTTTGAAGATCGAGCCTTTTGGGTTTTTTTTTTAAAAAGAGTAGCATGTCGGCGAATAAAAATAAAGTAGTGTACAACATAGATAAAGAAATGTTTGTTGAAGTATTGACAAACTTCATACCTCTATAGAATGAAATCAACATAAACTGCACAAAAATACAATCGTGACAATTATACAATGAATTAATTATACAATTAATTCTTTTAATAGATTGCCTTAGCATGCACTACTTTAAAAGCCATTGTTCTTAAGGAAAACAAAATCATGCAAAATATTATAGACTTTTCTTTATCTAGAGCAATGGCCTTTGGAGAAAAAAATGGCTGAAAATTTTAAATTAAGTTTGTTAAATATAATGTATGTGCATTTAGGACCCTACATTGTAATTTCATGCGAAAAGTGCAGGCGTTTACTACACGGGGATCTGCGTACATATTCAAACAAAAAAAGGAAAGAAAAAAAACGGTTTATGTGATGAATTATATTATAAACATTTATCTAATAAATGTCTTTGTAGTACGTTAGATTACAAATTTCACACAAAAACCAGTGGCGTAGCATCGTTTTTGAAAGTGGGGGAGGGGGGGGGGGCAGTCAGAGAAAAAAAAAATTTTACTTACTTGAAAAAGTTGACAAGCAAAAAAAAAGTTGCCACAGTCGAAAATCCTATTTCGTGGGGGGAGGGGGGGGGGTAGGTAAACTTTTTCTCAGTGCCAACTATTTTAATACCAATTCTAATACTACATTTTCGGTACATCACTTAAAGTGGGGGGGGGGGGCAATCAGGCTTTCAATTAACATTTCGTATAGTATAAGTAAGGTTAGGAAAAAAAGTGGGGGGGAGGCCCCCCTGGCCCCTCGGTTGTTACGCCCCTGAAAACCCATCAACAATATTAAATACAGTTTTGATTTCACATTGATCTATTAACGTCATTCTGATTTAGTATAATTATACACGACGAGAATTAAGATCTATTCAATACCTATAGAAAATTATTTAATTTGTAAAGAGGATAGTTTTATTTTAAATCAGTTATGAAAATTGAAATAAAAATTCTAAATAGTTTGTTCTTTCATTGAACTTCTTAAATGTAGGTTATTTTATAAATATGTTCTCTTGTATAACTTTATTTATGGAATATACAATTTTTTAAATGATAAAAGAAACACGAATCATCATCATAATTTAAAAGAATTTTCGGTCGGAGACTGTGTGTGTACATGCTCGACAACAGCCCATTGTTCCCTTTAGGTACAAAACCGTCTCAATTCACATAGAATATACAAAAAATACACAGTGACAGGTGTCTTCGCGGCACGTGTCTCCACCTGAAATGGCACGTGAGGACAGGTGTCCCTAATTACACAGGCCGACCATAGTGACGGGGGGTAGGGGGGGGGGGGGGCTTCTCAAAGAAAAAATGAAAAGCAACCCACCCATCCCCAATAATAAAAATAATAATTTAATAAATTAAAAAAAAAAACAATATTCACTATTAATAGTAAAATACTAGTATGATAATACTCAACCCCCAGCCAATTCGATGAATGATTCTTATCTGACCAGTTTATATTAATATATTAATTCATATTAAAACAAAATCTTTATCACTTTATAAACTTTAATTTATTTAAAAACTTGAAACACTAAAAATGTAATTTTGACAAACCAACTGAAGTATTTTTTTTTCCTGACGGATTACCCCGGTATATAAGAAATGTCAATCTCTGGTATCTAACACAAATGCCTGGTAAGGTACCTTGATGTCTTGTGAATACATGTAATTATGTAAAAATAATTCTTCAATGTCAATTGCAAAATATTGGGAAAAAATTTAATTATTTTATTGAGGAACTTCTCATCTGTCCTTAATCAGTAATCGTAACTTGACATATTTCTTTATTTACTTTTTAATCGATCTTTTTAGTAAACCTTTTCTGTAAATAATTTCATTAAATGTACCCTTCCTTAGCTCTTCCATTTTTTTCAAAGGAACATACATCCTAGACAGCTTCAAGAAAGTGGGATCGGAAATGATTGATTTCTACATAACTGCATGCACTTACTTTTTTCTATTCCACTTCACGCATTCTATACGAGTTTACCAAAACTTATTTAATAAATCAAATTCAAAATTAAATTAAATAAAATTCAGTTAAATAAAATTAAATTAAAATTGAATTGCGTTCACGGTGCTGAAATATTAAATTAATCACACAGAAATACGCATCTAGTTATTTTAACTGTTTGAAGTTAATTATTTTGATACAGCATGTAAATACTTTTGAAATATTTCTATAATTGGTAAAATATGGTAAAATAATTATTTAACTTTTTGTAAAATAAAAGGTAGGTGGGTTAGTATTGATATATACTTTCAAAGTTTCCCTGCCTGGGAAACATGGGGAAAACAACACATGTGGCTTCCATGTCGGGAATCTGCATGGAAACCACTGAGGCATGTTTACATGGTTTCCTATCTTTGAAAACTTACGGGAAACCACAGGTTGGTTGTTTCCATATCGGGAAATCACATGGAAACCACCGGGGCATGTTTCCACGGTTTCCTATCTTGGGAAACTTACGGGAAACCACAGGTTGATTATTTCCATGTCGGGAATATATGTGGAAACCACCGGGGTATGTTTCCATGGTTTCCTATCTTGGGAAACTTACGGGAAACCACAGGTTGATTGTTTCCATGTCGGGAATCTATGTGGAAACCACTATGTGGTTTCCATAAAATGGAAACTATATGGAAACTACTGATGTCACGATTCCCATATGTTTCCATCGGGTTTCCAAATTTGGGAAACCTGGCTTTTCATCCTGTGTTCTCTATATCAAGAAAAAAAAAGATTTGTATGATGGTATTTCTCTTAATATAGAAACATGTACATCTATGTGGATGGCTTTGTTTATAAGAGGGGGGTCCAACTTATTAGCGCGAAATATTTTAAATATTCCGTATTTTCAAAGCTTTTCCTGCAAAGTAAATAAGTGCTTGTCTACCTTTTTCTGCCTTTTACATTAAATTTACTACTTTTTATTTTCCTCATGCTTCATATTAATTTTGTTATGACTATTACATGTAAAAGTTTATTTGAATTGAATTTTTGGTCATATAATCTACATCTAGACAATCATTAGAATGTTTAGAAAAATGCAAGTGTTTGCATCATTAATTAAGAAGTCCCAATTTATGAGTGTTCCTCGTTTTCCTTTAAAAATCTTTGGAAATGAATGCTCACCGCTATCTTTTTAAATGAACATTGCTATTGGAAATTGAAATAAAACCGTGTCTGACAGTAGAAAAAAATGAGCATCTCTAGTTTCATTAAAGATATGATACATTCAAACAGTTACGTCATGTGAACTTGTATTGTAGATTGAGCTGGATGTCAGTTCAATCTTTTAAAGGCTGCTTATTATACCTGTAGTTGCTTTGGATGATTTATGTTACAGTCCTCATTTTTAACTTTTATCCTTCGTTAATTTTATATCAATCTAGACGAAAAAGTTGCGACATTCCCTGATGTTAAACGAATCTCAAATAATGCTATCATTGGTAGGTTTATTGAGAAGTTAAAAACAATTTTGATAAAAAAAACAATACTCTCAAATTGCATCAACATAGCTTTACCTACGTCTTTACCTATGTTTGGTCAAATTGAAAAATGCGCATATATTCTTTTATTATTTATCTATCTTATCAGAGTATCAATGAACCTTAAGTAAGGGTTTTTTATCATAAGGACGCTTGGTTGACACAGGACGTCGACTTTTTTTAAGGTTTCATCTGACCAAAAGATATTTAATTCTAATGCTGGGCATTTGCCAAGAAAACAATTATTACCTATGTTAACACCTTTGGTCTGATGCGGCGTGATAAACAAAATCGAACCTTGGCCTCTCGATCACAATGCCCTACTATAGCATGCTTTCATGGCCGGCAGGAATAATTTAAATATAAGGAGCGATATTTGGAGAAAAACACATATTGCGTTTTGTGTGCAATAAAAAAAGACGAGAGTTTTTTCAATACAATTTCAATACAATTCAATTTCACAATTTTTCAATACCATTCAGTATATTTGGAATACCGCGCCCGATCAAATTTTACAAAATTTGTCCCTTAATGCACAGGGGTTTGTCACGAAATACTTATCTTCTTTTAATATAATTACCCCTGCTATAAAAATATACAAGGGAGGAATCGAAAAATAGGAAATTCGATACCACAAATTTTTACCGGACTTTCTACATGTATCTAGTTTCTGGGTAGCTTGCGCTGCCAACCAAGTATTTTTATAGTAGGGGTACATGTAGCTATCTTAAAAGAAGACAAATATTTCGTGACAAGCCCCTGTGATTTAGGAACTTTTGCAAAGGATCTTAAGGAAAAATGTTTGGAAATGTAAATAAATGTAAATGGTATAGGAAACATACATGAATTAATGGTTGCCAGCTTATAGAGCAGGCAGGTAAATTTAAGACCCCCCACCCTTCCAAAGACTATTGCATACAGATGTAGACATGCATGGTAGTTTTCAATGGCGAATTTTCCTACCTTTTCCGACTAGCCGGCGGAAAAACAACCTCCGCTACAGGCAAATAGCAAAAGAGGGACAGGGGGCTACCCCCCCCCCCTCCCACTTTTTTTCCCAAAATTACAAGGGAATGTTCATTAGCGGAGGATCCAGAATTTCATGTGGGGGAGGGTGTTTGAAGCCCAAAGGGCCGAAGGGGGAGCATTGGAGGGAGTGTCCCCCTCCAATAGGTGGGGTTTCGGGGCCTCACCTGATAAAATTTTTAAAATAGTTCTAAATGGTGCCCTTTCCAGCATTTTTGGGATACTTTTTGTTATTTTTTTAAGACCATTCATAACAAATTAAGAGTCTGGAAAAAAGAAATGTTTCAATTTAACTTAACTTTAACACAACACTTTAGACTTTGCTTTTTAAAAAAATGTTTTATATCTGATTTTAGGAATACAAGCAGTTGACTTCAAGATGCCTTCATTTTATTTGCACCCTCAATTAATTTAATCGTATGTCAAGTTGACTTTCAAGATACAACTGTTGTGCTTTTCAATTTACTTGAGTATACTGTCAATATGATTTGGAATGTAAAAACACATGTTTTTATTATTACTGGGGGAGGGCGGGGGACTTCTTAACTTCTTATTCTTCGTATCTATATGACTTTTCATACAAACTTACATTAGATATATAAGTGTACAAATTCCAAAAGGGTACGAAAAAAAGAGGGAAGGGGGGGATTTTATAATATCTATGGTAAAATGAATGATAGAAGATATTACTAGATTTAATTTGAAATATTTTGTTTTTAATACTCCTTCTTCTTATTTACTACTAGTAGTTCCTCGCCTTCAGGGATGAGGCAAAATTTATCACAATAATTGGACCGGTACAAACAGGCATGAGGCAATGAGGATTTTCATCCAAAAAAACCATGGGACATTTTTTAGGATTAAGTACCCATGGTGCACAAACTTTTTTTTCAATGAGTTACAGTACTTAAAATGACAAAACAAAGCTTCAAACTAATGGACAGTAGAGCAAAGTATGAAAATGGACAAACAAAAAAAAAAAATCAACGATATTTGAAATATCTTCATATTAATCTGAAAGACTCTTAGTTTTGTTCCAATTATTTCACTAACACTAAGATGTCACCATGGGACAGTATTAGTAACTTTATTTTAAGTCTTTAGGTATAGGACAGAACTTTTTTTGTTTAAATACGAATGCCATAAGACACGTACTTTTTTTTAATGAGAATTTTGTTTTGTACTGGTCCCATCATTGTGATAAATATTGCCTGGTCCCTTACAGTTTAAAAATTCCTAAATATTAATCCTCCAAATTTTGTTATTATTAGAACTAAGCAAACTAACTCTCAATACCGGCCCATATTTTCCATCTATTCATAATTCAGTTCACTATAATTCAATACATGTGAATGGAGATTTGCTGTTTGAATGCAAAGAAAAATCCACTTAAGAGAAAATTTTATCAATTGAAATCAGACTGAAAACATCACCAGATTTTCAAAAACTCACGAAAATGGATAAATGACTCTTAAATATCACCGTTAATATTCAACATATGCCACTGATATTCATTAAAGATATATATGCCGTATTAGTGTTTTATTTTAAAAGAATTAAATATATGTGGTGTCTCATCAAGTAATATAAGTTATATACTTTCTGCAAATAAGACAATTCCACTCCATCACTTTTAAAAGTTATGAAATATTATTTGGTAAAAATTATTTTCTCTCCGAATCGGATAATAAACCGCCTCTTATTGAAATATTCATGAACACATGGTCTCGCATGCTCAAAGCAAACAATGGTCCAATCTCGTGAATGAACCGAAAAGCATGATGGTCTACTACGTTTTTACTACAAACACGTTAGTTAGGGATTGTCAATACGTGAGCACACCTCAGAGTTGGTTGGTATTTGTACCGAGCAATAATCACGTGCAATTGTGTTTTCACTAGCAGTACAGCATATAAACTCTAAACAAATAGACCTGTACAATGGGCTGGGGAAAACTTTAATCTTTATCATTGTCAATCTTTTGTATGCAAATATGAGCATGGGATTAGTAGAGAATAATGTACAAAATGCATTAAGCGTGTAAAAGCTTGGGAAAATGCATCAAGTCTTTCTGAGAGCGATTTAAAAAACTAGCCTTTTCGAAAAAAAAAAAAAACACGTAGTATTTTATGTAGTAACCCATAAATGCATGAAATGCAACTCATTGAGCTGATTGGTCGATTTGTCAGTTATATTGGTTCCTCACTGAATCGACGTCACAAAAAAAATTTTCCTTGATTTGATGATTCTCGCGATGCTTTTCCCGCGCACATGCGCAGATCCAGGATAAACGTCAGTCCTTTATAAATATGCATGAGAATATCGTGTTCTTTTCCCGACCAGTACTTTGTTAATACCGAATAATATTTCGTCCAATTTGCAAGAATTCTTCATTTTTTATAGCTTATCATACTTCAGAAATTTTTGTTCGGTTTCAGCTGTGCAAAAATACTGTTTAACACGGCATACATATCTTTAAGTGAAAAAGTACATTTTTATTTGTTATCTCTTTTGAAATTGGTGAAATGACTATATTTTCTGTTTTTAATCTTTAACCCCCCCCCAACTTGCTGGCCCATGGGCCACATCGCTCACCCGAGCAATGTGGCTAGGGAAAAGTAGAAATTGGTTTACAATACTATTGAAAAGTTTAAATCCAAAAGTTTGGCCCCGCCCTACCCCTGGGGGTCATGATTTGAACAAAATTGAATCTACACTACCTGAGGATGCATCCATATAAATATGAATAATTATGGATTTGCTATTCTTGAGAAAATTTTTAAAGAGTTTTCCTACATATTTCTATATAAAACTTTGGTCGCCCATTGCGGCCCGGCCCTGCCCCCGGGGGTCATGATTTGAACAAACTTGAATCTACACTACCTGGGGATGCTTCCAGATAAAAATGAGCAATTATGGCTTTGCTGTTCTTGAGAAGAAGATTTTTAAAGAACTTTCCTATATTTTTCTATATAAAATTTTTGTCGGCCATTGTGACCCCGCCCTACCCCCGGGGGGTCATGATTTGAACAAACTTGGATCTACACTACCTGAGGATGCTTCCATATAAATATGCATGAGCAATTATGGCTTTGCTGTTCTTGAGAAGATTTTTAGAGAATTTCCCTATATATTTCTATATAAAACTTTGGTCAGCCATTGTGGCCCCGTCCTACCCCCGGGGGTCATGATTTCAACAAACTTGAATCTACACTACCTGGGAATGCTTCAATATAAATATGAGTAATTATGGCTCTGCAGTTCTTGAGGAGAAGATTTTTAAAGAATTTTCCTTTATATTTCTATATAAAACTTTGGTCGGCCATTGTGGCCCCGCCCTACCCCCAGAGTCATGATTTGAACAAACTTGAATCTACACTACCTGAGGATGTTTCCCTATAAGTTTCATCTTTCCTAGCACAGTTGTTCTTGAGAAGAAGATTTTTAAAGCATACAACCAAATTTTCACTAATTCTCAATTATCTCCCCTTGAATGAGGGCGTGGCCCTTTATTTGAACAAACTTGAACCCCTTTACCCAAGTATGCTTTGTGGCAAGTTTGGTTGAAATTGGTCCAGCGGTTCTTGAGAAGAAGTCGAAAATGTGAAAATTAAGTTTACAGACAAACAGACGGACGGACAGACAGCTAGACAGACAGACGGACGCCGGACAAAATGTGATCAGAAAAGCTCACTTGAGCCTTCGGCTCAGGTGAGCTAAAAACAGGAAGAAAAAATGTTGTTTCACAGGAGATGTTTTGAAAGTAAATTTACATTATCTGTTAATTTCCAGAGTGATTTTTTTTTTCAAATTCAAGATTCTTATCTCTTTGCGTTATGTTTAACATGCACAGATCTAGGCAATCTAATTAAAATTAGATGTTAGATCCGCTCGCGTACTCGTTACACTAACATCTGTTAGTGTAGCGAGTATGCGAGCGGATCTAACATCTAATTTTAATTAGATTGAGATCTAGGAGGAGGGGGTGGGGGTTACGGACCACCCCTTTAGAAATTGTTCAGTTATACCAGGGAAAGATTAATATACAAACTAAACCAATTAAACGTGACCTAGGACTCCTTCCCCCTTAGAAAACGCGGACCCATGCTCAGTTGGTACGAAAAGTCATAGATTTGAAGATATGAAGCATGCAGAAGATGTCAAACGCACCCCCCTCCAGCGATTTTTTTTTTAACCTATAGGAAAGGAGTTTACGGGTTTTTTGTCGTTTTTTTTCTTGTCAAGAAATTTATGAGTTAGTTATTTTTTTCTGTGGCAGACCCCTGCCTCCTGAAAAAAAAATGCCAAAAAAAAGTTGGCATTGAAAGAAGTTGGCTTTTACACCCTCCCACCCCGACGAAATAGGATTTTCGACTATGGGTAACTTTCCTTTTTTTTTCGCTCATCTACTTTTTCAGTTAGTTATTTTTTTCTCCCCCCCCCCCCTATTTCAAAAACGATGTTACGTGGCCTTAATACATGTCGAATGTCGGTTATTCTATGAACGAAACACACGGAGAAAGGAACAATATTCAAGATCAAAAGGTCCACTAAACAATACAAAACAGGAGCAGTTGAGCCAACACGGACCCCCAAAACATCAGAGGTGGGATCGGGTGCCACTGGAGGAGTGAGCATCCCCTGCTGACCGGTCACACTCACCGTTTGCTCTTTGCCATGATCTAGAAATAATGGAAAAAAAGTCCTTTTTGGGGGTTTAGCCCCTTTCAATTAGCCACCCAAGTTTCCATTTGCTTCCGACGCATTATGGTTATAAATTTGCTAGTACTGGACAATTAATTAATTAGATATAGTTCAAATACAACAAAAGCTGCAACGTTAATATGCTCCCATCTCATCAATACATTTCATTTCAGTTTTTTTCTTTTCTTTATATTTCTGAATCACGCATTCTCAATTTATAGTGCCAAATCGACTTTGGGAAAAGTCAAAAAATTTTGTGAACTGAAACTAACACTTTTATATGTCATTTGAAACATGAAGGTGTATAGTTATTAAAAATCACAATTTGATTTACATAATTCATGCTGTGTTTTATTGACCTCCTTCGAAATGAATGCGGTTGGAGGTTTAATTTTACACCAAGATATTTACGCGATGTTGAAAAGCCATAAGTGGAAACGAAAGAATTTTATTGAAAAATACAAAATTAAGATAATACACATCATTAACTATAAACATGTATGAAACCGTTTAAGCAAATTTGTAAAAGGGTGTGAATTCTTTGATTCAATTATAAGTAAAAACAAAACAGGCATAATTTTCATTTAAATGAAATTATTTTCATTTTATTTTAAAAAGTTTTTATCAAATCTGACGATAAGCTAAATATTGATAATATTCCCTAAAATGCTTCATTATTTGATTCTTTATTAATCTGTTCAGAGAAACGCACATTATTTAACATATCAGAAGGTAAAATATTTCGGCATTACCTGATTACGAAGTGTTTGTTGAATATCACGTAAATATCGCATATAGATATCATACAAAAATAAAAGTATATTCGGGGAAAATGAATATATTATTTCAAATAATTAAATTTTATGAATTTTCTTTTCTGTGTTTTTGACAAAGGGTTGCATTGAAAATTCTAGTTATGACTTATCTATAGAGGATTCATTTAATTTATGGCACCCCCCCTTCCACCATTTAATCTGTTGATTATTTCAAATGCTTAATTGCTTGTGAAAATTTTATCGTCAAATTTAAAAAAAAATCAGAGTTACCCCCATCATCCTTAGAAAGGTTTGTTAATAACTACAGTTGCATATTATATGTGCCCTATAGAGCAGTATACCTACATTCTACATTAATATTTATAACGTAAATTGAATTTTCAGTACCATTTAAGCATAGACGCATTCGTTCTAAGTTCTATGTCTAAGCAACAATTTAAATGGGAAAATTAGGTGCACAATTTATTACATGTATTTCTTGCAAGGCATCAAAAATGGAAATGGATTCAATTTCGACATTTTCTTGACACCTAACACCCACAGCCGTCTTTTTTCTTTAACCCGATGTGGAAGACCGGTCAAGACCCTACATGCAGCGCAGCGCCTATTTTCTGGAATCATATTTCCTAAGAAAAATGATATTATCTTCTTCAAAAGGTTTAGCTTGGTATACAATTTAGGTATATATAACGATTATTTAAGTTGACGATACACTATATCAGTTCAAACAAACAGCAAAATACAAACTTTAAGAAAGTTTTGTTTCGATCAGATTTACGTCCCGAATGATAACGTGCATTACACTAAAAACTATGCAATATTTACCAATTGCTCTAAATGGAAACATTCGGTCATTAAACCACAATTCTACTTGTGAATAATATTATGTCAATTCAATTTTCAAATCACCTGGATGCACAAGATATTGTGTCAAATATGTTCACCCTTGCATGTGCACTTTCATTTGCATTTCTGCACTCTTGTTACAGAAAAAATGTCATGTTAAGAAACAGTGTATTTCTTCATGTTTTTAGTTTTTAAATCATTAAGATTCACTCGCAAATCTGTTCAAACAGCTTTAGAATTTTATTCTAATTTACTTTAAAACATGGTAACGTAAATATTGGTAACGTAAATATCGGTAACGTAAATATATTTCTTAGATTTATCGTAACTTTTGATGCTGTTTTTTAATTATTCCACTATTAATTAAAGGCATATTCTAGTGCTTGAGTGTAAGGCAATTTGACTCATAGGAACCAGTGTAGTTCTCTAACTTAATTTGTGAATAAATACTAACACGTAAATATCGATGAATTTTTTAACCATTCGACTCATAAGAAAAGGGGGGCTATTTTTTATAAATACAGATAAAAAGTGTCTTTTTTACCATTCCATGCAATGGAAAAGGTGTTCATGATGTTAAAAAGTTACAACTTAATCTTATTGAGTCAGTCCAGCAATTCTTCAAGTCCTTTTAAATTTCCAAATAGAAAAGTAATAATTTTGCGGTGACATCAAATTTTGATATATATATTTAAATTTTTAAAAATTTGTGACTCGCATATGTGTGAAGGGTGTGATATTCAGAAAATATAACTCAAATGTAGGACAATCTTACTAAGAAAAAGATATGTTAGTGATTTAAAACTTCTTTTTGGTTTAAAATAAAAACCACACTATGATCGGCGACAGTAACGTAAATATCGATTTCTGCTATAAAATGCGATTTTCGCCTAAGACCAGTGGTGTAGCTACCATGTATGCTTGTATGCTCGAGCATGCACATCATTTTGCAAAAAAAAATATATTAATAAAATAAAATAAATAAAAAAAATGAGGCATGAAGAAATTGATAAACGTATAAGTACAATGTATGTTAACGATGAAAGATTGCATTTTTACGGGTGTAATGAAAGATTATAAAATTATGTATTTTAACCATGCAGCCAGATTTAGCATCATTTTTATTAAACTTTTACTAAGTAATCTACACGTTTTTTAATGAAATAAATGCAGTTTTTCCTACATGGAGCTCATGAAATTATGAATGTGAATAAACCGTATAATTATTTAATTTTCTCAACTCAAATTAAATTTTAGGTTTGAATAGACCATATGATTTAATATACTCAGTATCTTGAGAATGTAATTAAATTTTTCTGGGCAACTTAAAAAAAATTATTATACCTTTGGTGGCCTAAAGCTATCGGCTTATATTTGTCCACTATCTGAAACAATAACCCTAATTTTCTTGTTTTTTCTCGACTTTTCTAATAATTTTTGAAAAAAAAACATTGCAAAAACTTTTTGTATACTTGCCAAAAAATCATCAATTTAGTTAAATGATGCTAATAAACTACGATAGCCCGTATTTCTTCAACGTTAAAATTTAAGATATAGAAAAAAAGTCTCTCTACTACTATAATAATCACAGCGAGATCAGTAGAGACTAAATATTTTGGTCTGGTGTCTCTATATGGATCTCGCCACTATCATAAAGGCTTTGTGGACCCACTGGGGGCCTCAGGGCGGCCCCCAGACCCCTTGCCAATTTTAGCATGCACTTCCTTTTAAGTCTAGCTACGCCACTGAAGACAATCATTCAAGTTACAACAAACAAGTGTTGTATTTTAATCAACAACCAACAATGGTTCATATGACTGACAGAAAATAAAATTTATAATAAATATTATATTACTTAAATCACGGTACATTATTTAAAGCGAATTGAGACTATAATTTGAGAATCAGTGGAATACAGTATTTTGTCGGCATATTCAGAGGGCAGTACATATGTACAGTATATATATATGTAAAAAAAAATCAGTCATTTTTACACCTCAGCAAAATACATGTATATATTTATAAACCAAGACCCAAGTACCTGCGATTTTTTACTCCCCACGGCACCCCATCCAAGAACCAATATTTCAGTGGCGGATTTAGAGGGGCCCAAGGGCCCCCCTTTTTCTGTCCATAATATACACAAGCTTTCATAAATCATGTGTTTGGGTGTGGCCTCTACCCCGACCTTAAACTGGTTAGACTCCCTTTTCAAGATTCCTGGATTTATCATTAACAAGTGCATATTTTATATAATACTTCACGGAAAAAGAAATAATCTCGAGTATCTGACGTATATATATATATATCTAATATCCATAACATTTATTTATGACAATCTAAAAAAAAAGTTCAGACTACAATTATCTACCATGTCTACTGAAGAACAATATTGCTGATATATGTTGCAATGAAAGTAAGTTTGGGGATTATTATTTCTTATTCCGCTCTTTTAAGGGTACTTACCACAAACAAAAAATGGATGCGCGGGTTGATATATATTTTTTGACTGATTTTGATTTGATATGACATAAATAATAAAACCCTGAAATATTAAGAAATCGTAGGTTTTCCTTGGTGCTTATATATGAGATTTTGTTTTGCTTTCTATATAATTCAATACAAAATTTTGCACAATTTTTAAACCTTACGACAAAATCTTATAAAATTCTCCAACTCTACTTGGTAAACATTATTCAGGATGTCAATTTAAATGTAAATCCATGAAAAATAATGCTGATTTCTGAAAAAAGTTTGTTTGTGTTATTTATCCTTAAATATCATAGACACGAACATTTCCAGTGATGTGTAAATACATATCGGGATCGAAATACCAAAAAATACTGGCATCCAAAGATCCAGTCCAAACGCAGACGTTGAAAAGGTCGAAAAGAGTATATATAAAAAGTCACTGTAGAAAGCAATATTGTTGGGAGGAACACGTGTGAAATAATTGGTAATCAAAGTAATGTCATGTCTCCTTGACATAACCTGAGTTTTGGTTTGTTTACGATAGAGAGTGTGTAAGTTGTTAACAAGGAAGTATAAATAATCCATAAGAAAAGGGTTTGACTTCCGTATAATTGAATGTAAAGTAACAGGGATCATACCCAACGGCTCTTGCCATCGGGATTAGGGCTTTTTTGCCCCGACCTCGACTGCTTGTTTCAATCAATACGGGCTGAAATGAATTAGCTTCCCACTTCAACTTTTTCTTTGCAACTTTCCTCTCTTACTTTTAAAAGGTTTAAATCCAACAAAATATAAAGTTGTTGATTTTTCACAGAAATACTCCATTCATTTAAGCCTCCACTGCTGATAAGTTCCGAAATAATCTGCTTCAAATACTTCGTACTATAGTTCATTCCTTTATGAACATGATGAAATACAAGTTTAACTCGGTTATAACAAAGTCACTGTGACCTGTGAAATTACTTTGCTGTCTCTGTAATTCATTATATCCTTGTAAGGAATTCGTAAAACTTATATAGATGGAGATCAAAGATGACTTTGCTATATCTTTGAAATTTGCAAAATCCGAGCTCGTATTAAATTAGTTTTACTTAGGTAGTAGAATGAAGTATACGAAGCAGGCTATTCCAAAACTCTTCAGCATCGGACTCAGAGGTTTAAATGAATGGGATATTTTCATGAAAAATCAACAAGTTTATATTATGTTGGCATGTAAACTCTTTGGGGGAGGGGGGGGTCACATAAAGACATCAGTGTTATACAAGTTTGAGAATGCATATAAAAATGTCTTTTTAAAAATCTATTAAAAATGATTATAAACAAACATCCCTGGGCAGTTTAAATGAAAGTTTGTTAAAAGCATGATGCCCCAGGGGTAGGGTGAGGCAACAATGGTGGATCTAAGTTTCACGTAATAATATAGGAAATGCCTTATTTTCTCAAGAACAACAAAGCCATGATTACTTATATCAATATTGAAGCATCCACAAGTGGTGTAGATTTCATTATTTGTTCGTCATGACCCATGGGGGTATGATGACAGTAGATAAATATATAGGGAGAAAATCCATTAAAGCCATGATTAGTTAGTTCCCTAGCATGATATATATCTAAATCCATAAACATACCCCAAGAAAACTTTGTTTGAATTTTTGGACCTATCATAGTGTTTCATAAGCTAAATGGTTCATTATTTATATATAGGCTAATTGTCTCAATTTATTTTGACAGATTCCCCAGAATCCTACTATCCAATTGTCTAGAAGAGGAAAGAATCATCTCCTTACAGGTTTCTTTTTAAATCTCTCATAAGGGTACATGTATATCGATTGACCCATATGTAAGCATTAATTTGCGTTGTAATTGTATTTTTAAGTTAGGTATATACTTCAAGTCTTGTATACATGTATGTATGAACATATCCTAAAAAATCAAATATTATTTGAATTTTAACACTTCTGGTGTATTACTAGCTCAAGGACTCTTTATTTTTATATATACATAGGTTACATGTAATAGTCTTAATTTATTTTGACAGATTCCCCAGTGTGCACTATATCCAACCATTGTCAGGGAAAGGGAAGCATCATCTCCTTACAGGTTTTTAAATCTCTTTTACCTAGAGGATATTCAAAGTTTTGTAGTTGAATGTTAAAGATCACATGTGGGACAGAACTCTGTAGGTCACCTAACCTATTTCTATATGTTTTTTTCCGTCGTCGTATGTTCACTTTTAAACATTTTCAGCTCTTTCTCTGCAAGCAGCAAAAACCAAACGAATTTCAACCAATTTTGGCATTAAGCATCAATGAGTGAAGGGTAACAACAATTGTGAATTTTATGCCCCCCCCCCCCCCCCCCCCCCCCCAAGACATTAAGGCTCAAACCACTAAAATTAATGCAAAAATCTTCTTCTTTACTTTTGGACATCAAGCAGTCACATAGTTGGCATGATTATAATGAGCATTAAGTCCTCTGCCAAAATTGTGAAATTCATTGCTCATGGCCCCTGGGCCAGGAGTTCTAGTGCTAGAAGGGGCTAAATAGATGATATGGTGAACATGCATTATTTCTTTGAAAATCTTCTTCTTTGTCCATGGGTGTTAAATAAACCTAAATACATAGTTCTGATGAGCAAGAATGCCTCTTTTAATTTCATGGCCCAAGGGTTAGGAGTTCTGGTGTTAGGGTGGGGCTCTAGTGATTATATTGTAAAAATACATTAATTCTTTGAAAATCTTTTTCTCTACCCCTGAGTATTAAACAAACTAAGTATTTAGTTATGATAAGCAGACTTGCCTCTTCCAAAATTTTAAATTTTATGGCCATGGGTCAAGATTTTGGTGTTAAGGTGGAGCTCTACTGATTTTTATAGTGAAATACATTAGGCCATTTGTTTAAAATTAGTTTACAGATTTCAAAATTTGTCCGTCTTCCGTCCTTCCTCCTGTCTGTCTGTAAACTTAATTCACATTTTCAACGTCTTCTCATCAACCACTGGGCCAGTTTTAACCCAACTTGGTACAAAACATTCTTTGATAAAGGGAACTTTAAAATCTTAAAATGAAGTTGAAATTAAGGGCCATGCCCCCCCCTCAAAGGAAAGATATTAAGAAAAGACAAAAATAGAATGGGGTCATCAAAAAAACTTCTCAAGAGCCACTGAGCCAGAAAAGCTGAAACTTTTGTAGAAATATTCTGGTGTAGTGTAGAATCTAAATTATAAACTTACATGGGGGCATTCTGGGATAGTGTAGATTATAAATTGTTCAAATAATGACCCCTAGCGGTAGGACGGGGGCACAATAGGGAATCCAATTTTAACATTTAAATATAGGGGAACCAACTTTTTAAAGATTTTTACAAGAACCACTGGGCCAGAAAGCTGAAACCTATGTGGTAGCATCCTGGGATAGTGTAGATTCTAAATTGTTCAAATCATGACTTCTGGGGATAGGGCGGGGTCTCAATAGGTCTTACATATTGGAAAATCTGTTAAAGATCAAAGTTACTCAGGTGAGTGATGTGGCCTATGGGCCTCTTGTTTAAAAATTGCTGAAACCATAAATCCCTGTCAGATGAAAGCTATCATTAGATTTTTTTTATTTCATAATGAAGACAATTTTCTTTTTATTTAAATATATATAAGCTGAAGAGATGTACGTTTTGTAATAATGGTGAATAATAATATATTCCTTATTTTCTTTAGCCAGAAGACAGAACAGAAACAGATGAATGAAGGCTATACAGTTTTTTCCAGATACAAGAAATCAGCGTGGTATACATTTCTCTGTTACTATTTATAACCATGTCACAACATAATGTAGATCATACCTACATGTACCTATTTTGTCACGATCACGAAAATCTACATTTAATACTGCTCATCAATTGACAATGTTGTAAATTTATAAAGAAAACATAGTTTATCATGTTTTAGCATTCTGTGTAAATAATAACGTTCTACTCTCTTCTACTGGAAATAATTGACATTTAATATTTCAAATGAATTCATTATCCTGAGATTTAAAAAAAACTGTAATGGATATAAATGTTTTTTTTTTCATTGAAAATGTCTTCAGTTGATAAATTATTATACTTGTAACTTGAGAAATCTAAATCTTCAGTTTCAACAATGTTATTATTTATCAATATTGATTTTTAAGATCAGACTTATGGTGAACAGTTGGACCCTTCTAGAGAGATCCTGATTAAAAAAAGTACTCAGTGTAAAGGTATTTGTATTTATCTTTCTCTTAATTCAATTTTATTCTTCATGTTATTAAGACTAAGACAATGATATATGCCTACAGAGAGATTTGTAAAGGATTCAATACTCAGTGTAAAGGTATTTTATGTTTTTCTGTATCTTAATTCAATATAATATTCTTTATGTTATTAAAACTAAGACATTGATATACCAGTATGCTTACAATTATAAATAGAGACGTGTAACTGATGTAGATAATTCTGTTACAATGTTGTAATTTACAGAGAGATCTCCCTGACTGAGGAAATCCACACGGGATTCTGTTATAAAACATCAGGATAAAGAAATAGATGTCTGCTGTCAATAATGTATAGAGGAGTGTTACAGAAATCTCTCACCGTGTCTGGTGTTAGTGGGTGTAGTCACATTTCACGTGTTACATCAGACCGGGTCTGGATCAGTGATTATAAAGGCAATCTTATACTGACAAACTCAAAAGGAGAAGAACTAAATCGTGTGACAGATATAGGTAGTGATTATGGAGGACACACTGTGGATTCTAACGGTGATCTATTTTATATAGACAGTAGTGATAACATCATTAAACTGTCTACAGAGAACAAAGAAAAGACTACGATAATAAAGTACAACACATCACCATGGGAACCACAGTGTGTCTACAGCTCCCCCTCCACTGGAGACCTGCTGGTCGGGATGTTTAGACGTGATACAGGGAGACAAGGCAAGGTAGTGCGGTATAACTCCACAGGAGAAAACATCCAGACCATACAGCACAACAACATCACAGGTCAGGGACTGTATATATATCCTGTCTACATCACAGAGAACCGCAATGGAGATGTTATTGTGTCTGACTCGTGGCGTGCTGTAGTGGTGACAGATCGTGACGGTAATTACCGATTCTCCTACACAGGTCCTCCATCAGGATCAGAACTATATCCATATGGAATCTGTACTGACGCGCTGTCACACATCCTGGTGTGTGATTATTGGACCGACTCAGTACAGATGTTAGATAGTGAGGGTCACTATCTGACAGAGATACTGACACCACAACACGGGATAGACACACCATACGGCCTGAGTTATGATGATGACACACACCTACTGTGGGTAGGGTCATACACCAACAACACAGTCAACCTATACAGAGTGGTAGATACAGACTCTCTGACTGGTAAGTAATAATGTACATAGTTATAGTTTAGCACTTTTAATTACATGTATTTCAATTGTTTTACAATACTGTGTGTACACAATATGATAAAGACAATTTGATAATTATTGGGAAAGTCATTACTGAATCATTTCATGGATTGTTTTCAGTTTAATAACACAACATGTTTAGTTTAGTTTGATGACAAATAGACAAAAATATTTCTAAGAAGGGGATTTATGAATTATAAAGTATTTTTATAATTTTACATGTATGAATTATAACTAGATACATTATTTAAAATATTAAGATATGTTTATTATTTATAAATAATAAAATTTGGTTTTGTAAAAAAAAAAAAGTCATTTGTTTGGATAAAAAAATAATTAATTGTATAATCAATGGGTTGACCTATTTTTAAATCACTATAACAATTCTGAAGGCATTTTAAGGAAGAAATTGTTCTTAAAGGTTTAAAATGAAATCATTTATAAGGAATGAACTAAAAAGCGTAAACTGTCCCTATCAAGGTTTTACAGTATAACTTGGGTTGCTATTGAATTCATTCCTTAAATAAGTTTTTGTGTTCTAGGCTTAAGAAGATAAGTTTTAAGCTTTGTTGACTTTGATTTATTTGAACACATCTCTCTTTGATTCTAACTTTTGTTTTGGCTGACATTATAATTGTGGACTAAACTTTAAAGTATATATGTAGTAGGCTGCTAATACGAGGAATGGAAGGGAATTTAATGATGTGGTTTAATGTTTGTTTAACTGTTTATATGTCACTAAAATTGTAAGGAAATGGAATCTAGGGAATAGTCAACTGTTAAATGGGTATGGTGGGGGAGGGTTGGGGGATTTAGAGATCAGGGGTATGACTATGAAAGGGAGGGGGTATTCTAATTCTTAAAAGGGATTGATATATTGGCATTCTTCAAGTTCTTTCAGTACTTTGTACTTCATTCTTGAAAAAAATAATTCAGTCTCTACAGTATTTTTACATAGTTTTATAAACAGAAGACATGATTTTGATATCAACACCATATATATCAACACCAGCTCTGTTTAGGAATGTTGTGTATTTCTGTAGCAGGTGTTCAGTAAATCTACACAGTGTACTGGGTTGACATCGTCATGTATATTACATAAAGTGTTCACTGATAGCGGTTATAACTAAGTTGTGTAATCTTTTCAGAACTTTTTGTGTATGAATCAAATAGGTAATCATTTTATTGCAGTGGACACTTCATACTTCACTACATGGAATTGTAAAAAAAAAATAAAAAAGTGAAATGTTCCTGACAAGTGTATTGTATTCAAATCTGAATATAATGTCAGCCTTACACTTGATATGGGGGAATACAAAGAAAATAGAAATTATATGATAATGTTGAAATGCTAAAAATTATGTCAATATCTTATGCATATTCCTATTTTCTTCTTAAAAGGTCTCCCTGTGGAGGATTTCAAATGCAGGAAACATCCAAGCCGTCCATTATCCCAGTTCTGTATCCCGTGTGACGTCACCTTGTGTCAGGAGTGCATCAAAACCTCCAGTGATCATAAAAAACATGATGTTAGAGATGTTGAGAAATTATTCAGAGAAATTCACAAGAGAAAAGGTTTGTAATGATGCATGCAGAATATGTTTTTAAAACATCTAGACATTTATTTTTGAGAATGTACAAGTTTAAAGTTGCCAGGTGTTGTATATGTAATTAGTGAGGCCATGCTCCTACTAACACCAGCTAGTGGGTTAAACTTTTAACTCAGTCAGTAGAGCGTTGGATTTTAAATCTTAGGGTTGTAGGTTCAAGCTACAGTGTGGACACCCCTTAGCTAATCTGTCATAAGAGTTTACCTTTCCATTAGATCACTTGAGTCAGGTGAACTTAATATATTTCTTTTTTTGTGTATGTCCAGCGTGCCTCTTGTGCTAGCATTTGAAAATTCTTTCCTTCTCTGAAATTTTAACCAATTATGGGGCACCCTTGCTGGAAAATAGTAGAGCATCTGCTGTAGAGTTGATTCCTGATAGTAAAAAATATGAAAACATTCTAAAGAAGTGTCAATGCAAGTTTATTCAACCCCTCCCACTTCAGGGGATAGATATGGATCACTTGTATCTTTTAACTTTAAATACTTAATTAAATTCTTCTGCTTTTTCTCTAGCCAAAACTACAGTGAGTGTTGTGGTACATGGACTTTCTGTTTATTTGTAGATGGAGACGCAGTTTTGATGTGCCTTTTGCTTTGCCCTTCATACAAATTAAATCTGGAAGAACAACTCTGGATAGAGAAGTATAATGATGTTGCTGAAGTTTTCAAATTCAAGAAGATTAAGAAGCCGTCCAATCTTAGCAACTTAAAGAAGTACAAACCAATACTCAGACAGGATAGTGTGAATGTTGAGTTTTCTTGTGATTTCTTTAAACACACCAGTTTTTTTAGATTCGCTAAAAATCCAGATTTTGTGGATATTTTTCTGACTTCGGCAGAAAAAGACAACATCGCTGAGTACTGCAGGTCATGGGCCTATCCAAAGAAAGAGGGGGAAGTCTTTTGCTGGTTATCACCACAACAAACAGAACAATTGATAGAAAGACTTGGAGAGGATATTTTCATCCATCCAACATGGCAGGATACAACAATACATGAGGATGTATTTAAAAATTGTGAGTCTTTCTTTTATAACTTCCCCTAAGTATATACCGTGTAAAATGAAGGATATGTAGATATTAAACAATATTCAATATCGAAGACCATGAAAACATTGTGTAACTCAGCTCACTCAAAATTTGGAACCATCATGATACTCATCAACTAATCAGTATAATAATTAAATGGCATAATTTGACCTGTATTTAGATATCTGGATCCAAGATTCTATTTAAAGAATGTGTTAAACTTTAGTCATTGGTGTATAAATTTCATAGACTATAAAATATAAATGCATATTTCAGGCTAATTGATAAACAAATACTATCAATTTTTCCAAATAACTTTTGTTAATGAAGAAAAAGTTCTTTCATATTTAATTTTGTGTATTGCCAACAACAAGATATTTCTGAGCTTGTTACTATTTTTAACTTGTGACCCTGACCTTCATGTTTAACCTATATATCTAAATTATTAACTTTGTTTATAAAAAGAATACTTAAGAAAAAGAAAGTGTGCATAAACTGCACTTGTTTACCTTGAAAATTTTAGTATTAACTACAATGTAGTAAAACAGCAATACAATGACAGATGATTTATTTTGTCATAGTTGGTGTGCCAATGCAGATTTTGATGAGAGGAGAAGAGTCAGTGAAGAATTTCATTGAAAATCTGAAGAAGGGGGAGACAACCATGTACCACGCCTCTGGGATGATCATTGGGTGTGCAGGTAGTGGGAAGTCAACTCTACTAGAAAGACTGAAGGGCACCGACCTGAAAGAAATTCTGGAAAGTTCAAAGTCAACCAGAGGAATTGATGTCCAGGCTGACATATTTGATGTAACTGGAAAAACAATCAAGGGTATGATTTTTTAGCTCACCTGGGACGAAGGCTCAAGTGAGCTTTTCTGATCACATTTTGTCCATTGTCCGTCCGACTGTCTTTCCGTCTGTCTGTCTGTAAACTTTTCACATTTTCGACTTCTTCTCAAGAACCACTGGGCCAATTTTGACCAAACGTGGTACAAAGGATCCTGAGCTGACGGGAAATTTAAATTGATTAAATGAAGGGCCAAGTCCCATCACAAGGGGAGATAATTAAGGAAAGACAAAAATAGGGTGGGTCATTAAAAAAATCTTCTCAAGAACCACTGGGCCACAAAAGTTGAAACTTATGTGGAAGCTTCCTGGGATAGTGTAAATTCTAAATTGTTCAAATCATGACCCCCTGGGGTAGGGCGGGGCCACAATGGGGAATCAAAGTTTTACATAGAAATATATAGGAAAAATCTTCTTCTCAAGAACCACTGGGCTAGAAAAGCTGAGACTTATGTGGAAGCATCCTGGGGTAGTGTAGATATTAAATTTTTCAAATCATGACCCCCTTGGGTAGGGTGGGGCCACAATGGGGAATCAAAGTTTTACATAGAATTATATATTCAAATCTTTGAAAATCTTCTTCTCAAGAACCACTGGGCCAGAAAAGCTGAAACTTATGTGGATCATCTTGGGATAGTGTAGATCCTAAATTGTTCAAATCATGACCCCCTTGGGTAGGGCATGGCCACAATGGGGAATCAAAGTTTTACATAGAAATATATAGGAAAAATTTTTAAAAATCTTCTTCTCAAGAACCACTGGGCCAGAAAAGCTAAAACTTATGTGGAAGCATCCAGGGGTAGTGTAGATCCTAAATTGTTTAAATCATGACCCCCTGGGGTAGGGCGGGGCCACAATGGGTAATCAAACTTTTACATAGAAATATATAGGAAAATCTTTGAAAATCTTCTCAAGAACCCCTTGGCCAAAAAACCTGAAACTTATGTGGAGCATCCTGGGGTAGCGTAGATTCTACAATGATCAAATCATGACCCCTGGGGGTAGGGCAGGGCCACAATGCGGAAGTTTTACATAGAAATATATAGGAAAATCTTTGAAAATCTTCTTCTCAATAACCACTGGGCCGGAAAAGCTGAAACTTATGTGCACATGAAAGCATCTTGGGGTAGTGTAGATTTCAATATGTTTAAATTATGATCAGTGGGGTAGGGTGAGGTCGTAATATGTATTAAAAGGGGAAAATTGGTAAAGAAACAAAATGGTCAAAGCTTCTCAGGTGAGCGATGTGGCCCATGGGCCTCTTGTTTATCGCATCAGATGAAGTGTTCCAAATAACCTGTTACAATCAAGACATGGTATAAGACATGTGTTACAAGCACTCTGACTGAGAATAGTATGCCATGATTGTTACACATAAAATTGTTTGGAAAAGTTTATAGTTACTCTGCAGAAAAAGAATACTGTAGGAACCATGTCTGGATTATATTGAACAAAATATGTTTGTGAAACACTATGCGCCCAGGGACAACAAAGCTCAAGAAAGCTATTTTTAGCACATTGGTCACAGTCAAGGTCACAGTCATTGCCCTCGGTGCCATTTCAAAGATCAAAATTAGTGAAGTTTGCATACCAGATATACAATCTCTACCTCCTATGGTTCAAAAGTTATGGCAAAGATACAAGAAGGCTATTTTTAACATACAGGTTACAGTCTAGGTCAAAAGGTCGTTGCCCTTGGTGTCCTTTGAAGGAATTTAATAAGTGGAGTGTGCATATAAAATATGATTTCTCTATCTTTCATGGATTCAAAAGTTATGGTAAATGTTCTAAGAAGCTATTTGAGCGTAAAGGTTACAGTCAATGTCACAATGTCATTGACCTTAATGTCATTTGAAAGAGCTTATTAGTGGAATATGTATGCCAAATTCTTTCATGGTTCAAAAGATATGGCACATGTTAAAGTTTGCAGACAAAAATCTAATTCTACCATATAGGTCTCAGTGAAGGTTACAAGGTCATTGACCTTGGTGTCATCTGAAAGAACTCTATAAATGAAGGATACATTCCAAATACTACATGTATGAAGTCTCTGTCTTTCATGATTCAAAAGTTAAGGTTGAAGTTTGCAGACAAGCAGACAAACATACAGACAGACAGACAGGCACACAGGACAAAACAATATATATGCCCCAAATGTATCAATGCGGTCGCATAAAAAAACACAGTAGAAGATTTCAGGACTTAGCTAAGAATTGGCGTAAAGATTGCTTATGATGTATATCTGATCCTGATGAAAGACCAGAAGGTCAAATGTAAGAAACAGATGAAAAGATGAAAGAAAGATAAATTATTTTTCCAAATTTTTATTTCATTTCGTGACCTACATGTAAAAACTGTGAATGTCCAATATTAGCAAAGATTCAAATTTAGCTGAATCATGACCTTGAAAATTAAACCAGGATAACTGAAATTAACTTATTATAATTCCATTATAAACTTGAACATTTATTTAATTCATGTACAGAGAGAGAGAGAGAGAGAGACCTTCATGCCTGACTTGTTCTATTTTTCATGAAATAATTTGGATCAGCTAAGCTAATGATGTTCAAACATATGTTTGTAATTTGAAGAAATTAATAGAATATTTAAAAAGAAAAATCAAATATTTATTTTCGTTTTGCAGTAAATTCATCAAGCCAAAAGCAACGCTTTAAAGTTAAACTTGATGAATCAAGGCAACAAAAGAGTATTCAGGACAAACCTGCAGAATTATCTGGTGACATGAAAAAATTGGACATTGAAGAGAAAGGATATCAGAAGGACACAGACAGTAGAACAAGCGATGAAGAATTGTCAAGTGATGATGAAATTACACATGAGAGCTTGAATACAGAATCTGAATCACGTAAAGGGAATGAAGCTGCTGCCTTTCTGGAAAAAGAGGAAATGATTGAAGACAAACAAAATATTCCTAAAGAATCAGAAATATCGGGAATTTTACGAGTTTCCAAAGATGCATCGGATGATCCAGAGAAAAAAATTACTATGGTAGACTTTGCAGGACAGTGTTCATATTATGCCTCACACCAGATTTTTCTGAGTCCAAGGGCATTCTTCATCCTAGTGCTTAATATGGAAAAGAAATTACTTGAAAAGGTTGGAAAAGAAGTCTGTAGCCAAGAAGGTTCAATTTACGAAGGGTGGACACACAAAGGTATGTTTTTATTACATAATTAGTGTTTATTACGTGTAGTTGTATAGTTTCTGTCAAAGCAGATGCATTATAAGTATGGAACATCTTTCTGCTTAACTTTTATTATTGACAAGCAGTCTCTTTTAAAGTCATATATTCGAAAGTTCTATGGTCGATACAATGACCTTGAAAACTGCTATGAAGAATAACAACAGTTCAAAATGATTAAGATGATTGTTATGGTCTATGGATTTAGTCAAGTCTATACAAAGGTCATACATTCAAAATTAGGCTGATGCTCGTTTCTCATTACAGAGGTTTCATAATGTTTTATTAATCTCAACTTAACAGGATTTAGGCCTCAGGAATTTGCAAATTTATTGATTGTATTACATGTATGATTGAGTTCTTGTTAAAGATAATTTTTTTATGCGCCCGGATCGATAGATCCAGGGCGTATATTGTTTTTGTCCTGTCTGTATGGCTGTCTCTCTGTTTGTTTGTTTGTTTGTCTCGAACTTTAACCTTCACTATAACTTTTGAACCATGAAAGATACAGACTTCATATTTGATATGCATACTCTACTTATCAAGCTCTTTCAAATGACACCAGGATGGATGACCTTGTGACGTTAACTGTGGCCTACAAGTATATGCTAAAAATAGTTTTTTTTCTGCAAACTTGAACCTTCGTCATAACTTTTGAACCATGAAAGATAGAGACTCATATTAAGCATGCATACTCCAATATTCAGGTTCTTTCAATTGATACCAAGGTCAATGACCCTGTGACCTTGACTGTGATATATATGCTAAAAAGTAGCTTTTTTGAACCCTCACTATAAATTTTGAACTAGGATAGATTGAGATTTCATATTTTTTATGCATACTCCACAAATCAAGCTCTTTCAAATGAAGCAAAGGTCAATGACCTTGTGACCTTAACTGTGACCTTAATGCTAAAATTGGCTTTTTCCGAACTTTGTTGCCTCCGGGCGCATAGTGTTTCACAAACACATCTTGGTTTCTTTTGAAGATGAATACACCCATAAACATGCTATAGATTTTTACATGAAGTTTAATGTAGGCTTACAGGGTGATGTATCATGTAGACTTATTAATAAAGTTACTGAGTAAATAATGATTTTTATTTTATTCAGACTATCTAACATTCTGGACCAAGTCCATTCATCAATACAGCAGTGAAAAGGCTCCCGTGTTACTGGTGGGCACTCATGCTGAACAAAAGACAAAGGAGGTATTTGATAGCACTGCAAAAGCTTTTTAGTTCTTTGAAACTGCAGAAGCGAAGGAACTTTTTGATCAAATTTGCCCGCTGTCTGTCGTCTTTTAATATTTTAAAACTCTTTTCAATTATCGCTGGGCTAATTTCAACCAAACTTAACACAGACTATATTGTAAAGTTATACTATAATACAGGTGAAGGGAATTTAAATTAGTCCAAATCAAGGCCTATTAAACAAATATTTTCCTGAAAACTTGCTCTATGATAATTCAATGTTCTTAAATTTTAAGAAAAACTGGTATATTTGAGTACTTTCAGAGAAGAAAAAATTATGAGTAGAATCTTTAATCCAAAATTGTAAAACTTGTGTTATAATCCTAAAAAAAATTTCCATCCTTTTATCATTATCATTATGACATATTTTAGATTTGATATTGCGCCCTATAGAAAATATCGGAGAGAACTTTAAAATTTGGTCGTTTTGTTGCTTGCTTTAGAATATGAGGAGAAAGACGCAATTCATGATGTCATAATGCATGACAAAAATATTTCGTAATTTTTTATGGATTCTCAATTGCCAAGAGTCTAAATGATATTTTATGCATTCTCAAGTGAAGCAAAGCTTTTTCACTTTTACAGAAATTTACAGAGTCAAAAATTGCCGTATTTGAACATTCTTCTTAAAATTTATTTTCAATCAAATCATGTTCGCCGGGATATTGTGGGGCCACAGTTTGTGATCAAAATTTTAATTATCAATACATTAAGGAAAAATGTTCTTCCAAGTTGGAACAAAAAGCAATAACATAAAGGCTATGTTTAATTATGCTGACATGAAAGGTATCCTAATGTAAGGTAATGAAGATTCAAATTTCAATCTTTCAAATAACCCCTAAGGTAGGAAGAAAATGAGGATCAAATTTTTACAATGTAAAATAAAAAAACAGCTTTTCAAGAACAGCTAAGTCCATTGTATGCTAGCTTTATACTTTTTAACTGAATAACTTTTTTCCCAGGAAAAAGAAAAGTTTTTTCGTGATATATGGACGATCTTGGAAACAAAGGATGCGTCTCTGCAAAGGCATATTGACAGGAAAAGGATGTTTGCTATTGGATTCCATGAAAATGAATGCATTGAAAAAATCAAGCTGTCAGTTGTTGATGTTGTCCGAAATCTTGATCACTGGGGTGAAAAACTTCCGCACTCCTGGGCATTGTTTGAAAAATTCTTCCAGGAAAAGAAAAACCCTAAAATCATCAGCAAAGAGACACTTTTGGCTTTCAATGAAGCATTGCCACAAGAATTGAAGTTGGGAACACAAGAAGATATTAACACCATGCTGCAGTTTTTCCATGACATCAGAGAAATTTTACACTTTGACCAAGAATCTCTGAGAGGAATAATAATTCTTGATGTTCAATGGTTTGCAGATGCATTCAAAAATGTCATTACCGATAAAAACCATGCAGCAGAGGATCTATTTAAGCTTGCCTCACAATGGGACAAATTTAATGAAACAGGAGAACTCAGTGACACACTGCTGTCTGCGATATGGGAAATGAACAACAATGGGTACCTTGAACACAAAGATGATATCATGCGCTACATGGAGAAGCTTGGTCTCCTGGCTAAAATGGAAGATAACAATTGGTATGTTCCCTGTATGAACAAAAGAACGTTTCCTGTACGCAGTTTTTCATCCTACCCTGCCTCATCCATCCTCTGCTACATGTTTGATGTTCTTCCTGCTGGAATTTTTCAGCGTCTTGTTGCAAGTTGCGTGCAATTTCGATGGAAAATTGTCAAAGTAAATAAAGCAGGAAAAGAACAACCATGCATTTACCAGACAGCGGCTGTGTTTCTGTTCGAGAAACACTGTGTTCTGCTTGGAATGACCCAATCAGAAATTCAGTTGCAGGTGTACGTAATTGAGGGAGAAGTTGATATACCCACATGTATCAAGATAAGAGAGAAAATTGAAGATGAATTGCACACTCTGTCCTCTACATTTCAAAGAAACTTGAAATTCCAAATTGGCTTTAAATGCAAACCCATCGGCTTTTGTGACAGTAAAAAAAGTCACGTGATCAAGGAATCTGAGTTAACAGAGCCGACTCTTCTGTGCCCTTCCTGTCCTGTGGAGAAAAAGCACAATATTGACACTACAGAAATCCTCAAATACTGGAAACAGGTAGTGTGAATTGTTGTCTTCAGATACTGAAATGAAACATATATGATCTGCGAGATAGAATAAATTAAGTTTGAAATAATAGGTTTGAAATGTGTATCAAATAAATTATTTTCGATTTTGATGTATATATACCTTGATGCTATTCCTTTATTTGGTTAAAATTTGGTCAAGACAAAAAACAAGTAGTCAATTAAGTAATTGAAAAGATTAAAATCTTATTGAGTTAACAAGGTAAACAAAATATAAAAATACTATTGATTCCAAAATTCTATAATATAGTTAAATGTATTATGGAGAAGAAAACACAAAATTTCAAGTGTAATGTAAACGGAATTTATAATAACCTAATTAATTGTCAACAAACTATAATGCATGCTGTCCATTATCATATGATTTTCCAGGTCAATACTCTTTGTAGATTTTGACTAATTTCTTCATGATATTTTCTTCTTCTAATTTTATTTTTTGCTAATGAGTTCAAATTAAAATGAAAAAAAAAAACTTTTTTTCAGATGAAGACAAGCGCTTCCACAACTCCAATCGCCTCAGGACAAGACCTGGGGGACCAATCTAGATTTGCAAAACTCGGAATGGCAACAAACGATGTGTTAAATCAGGCATACAGAGATATACTGGAGATGGAGGTGCCACCTTCCGACATTGAGAACAAAGTCAAAGCATCATCTGTTTATAAAAGATTGCGCCCAGAACAAGAGCATACCTTGCAGGATGCTAAACATTCGGGATATAAGAATTTTGATATCTCGTTAACATACACATTGATCAGAAACATTTGTAAAAAGGTTCCTAAACCAACAAAAGGAAAATGGGGAGACGAGCCTGCAGCAGGAGAAGTGACCGTGGGTGATGATGTCGAGAGAATTAGGTCAATCCGGAACGGTTTGACTGCACATGTTAGCTCAGCCTCCACATCAAAGTCAGAATTCCAGAAAACCTGGTCCATTATCTCAGATATCTGCCAAAGATTGGAAACTTATACGGGAAAGAAGTATTTGGATGACCTCAATAAAATCCAAAAAATGACCTTGAGAATGGAAGATGAAAATGCCATTATAGAAAAGATCAAAATGGAAAGTCTGCATAAAATGGTGAAAAAATTGTGTTTAGAAATAGAAGATATGAAAGCAGCAGTAGAAAAGCCTTGAAATAAAGCATGAGTCGAATTAAGAGTGTAAATCTGAACTTTTTCTTTGAAACAAGAAAAGTAAAATGTGTATTGTTTTATATTAACTAAGTAGTGATATTCTAGTTCAAAATTATTGGTTTTTTTCTAATAATAGATCTGATTTTTGATAGACTTGATTGGTTTCAAATTTAAAAAAACCCACTGATTATGAATTTGTAAATGTTTTTTCTGTGACTTTAGAAAGAGAACTTAATATGTTACACTGAGTGATTATATTACATGTATGACAAAGAAAATATTTGGAACGTCAATTGTTTAAAGACACACTCAGTGAATATATTGAAACTTTATTATATGTATGAATCAAAATTTATCTGTGTATCAGATTAAGTTATAGTGGATGTTATGAATCTGCTACTGTCTCATACATGTACTTCAGAATAACCTTTTAGGTCACCTAGACTCAGGTGACCTATTGCTGTCTGTTTTCGTCCGTTGTGTGTTAACATTTGAACATTTTCAGCTTCTTCTCTGCAACAGCACAACCAATTTAAACCAAATTTGTCACAACACATCTATGGGTACAGGGGAAATAATAAATGTGAATTTTATTGTCCCTGTCCCCCTGGGGCCTTAGGGGAGGTGCCAAAACCACAAAAATTAATGTAATCCTTAAAAATCTTCTTCTTTAGTCCTAAACATGAAGCAGTAAAACTGTTGGCATGATTGTAATCAGCATGGAATCCTCTACCAAAATTGTGGAATTCATGGCCTCATGATCAGGGGTCCTAGTACTTGGACGAGGCTAAATAGATTATATAGTGAAAATGCATAATTTTAATTATGACATTTCATAGTTATATTTAGCAAAAATGCCTCATCCAAAATTATGAATTTTATGGCCCCAGGGTCAGGGAGTTTGGTGTTAGGGCGGGCGCTATTGATTATGTAGTGAAATTGCATAAATTCTTTGAAAATCTTCTTTTCTAGACCTGGGTATTAAATGAACTAAACATGTACTTTTAGTATTTGTTATGATCAGCAAGCAAGAATGTCTCTTTTACAATCTTAATTTTCATGGCCCCAGGGTCAGGATTTCTGATTTTAATGTGGAGCTGTATTGGTTCTATAGTGAAAATACATTAATCCTTTAAAACTCTTTTCCTTTGTTCCGGGGCATTAAATTAATGAACTACATAACTTTGACGAGGAAGGGTGGTTCTTCCCAATTTATGAATTACAGTGCCACTGGGTCAGGGGTTCTGATGTTAAGTTGGGGATCTTATGACTATATAATTAAGATACATAAAGTACCGGGGTATTTGAAAATATTTTTCTTAGCTCCTGGTAAATATGACAATGATCCAATTACTTATTTATGATGACAAAAGTTCCCTCTTTCAAAACGGTTAAATTTAGGTCCCCTGACAGGGGTAGAGGGGGTTAGGATCATTTGTCTGATAATGAATTAATGCCTGGAGATCTGCTCTTTGGTATGATGAAATAAAATTTGTAAAATTTTGAAATATGTTGGCCCCATTGTCGGTGGTTAGTATGGGGTGGGTTTGAGTGCACAACTGGTGGTTATAATGTGGAAATATATATTTTCTCTTTGTTATTCTGATCTATCTCTGAGCATTAAGTAACTAAAGTAAGCATGCTAAGTGTATAATTATGAGAATTATACCTCTTTCAAATTTATGAATTTCATTGCTTTTGGTTTAAAGTGCGAACCAAATTCAATTGCTGGAAAGTTGTTACATGATTCTCTGGTGACCTATAAAGCCAATCGGACTCTTGTTTAATTAACATGAAAAAAATAACTGTGTATCAGAATTTTTTTAAATTTAATTCTTTCTTTATTTTACATAGTCTGTTTCATTGTTCATCATACAAAATATAATATTTTTAGGATTTTTTACAGATTGCTTTTTATAGGGAGAGAGTGTGAGAGAGCGCGTAAGAGAGAAGGTGAGAGAGTCAGAGATCTAGAGTTGGCATGTTAAATCCTTTGAATAATAAATAAGACTGTTTCATTTTATAACATTTTATATATAAAAACAATTTATTCCACTGATTCCAGATTGTGTAAAAAAAACTCTCTGTCAAAATTTCTATTATGCTAAGTATCTTTGTGTTTCATGAAGAAGTAATATGTGAAATTCAAAGTCTGACATCTATTTTTCTTTTCTTAACATCTCATTGTATATATATAATTTTTTTTATCCATAAGGCCAGTAAGTTATGAACTTCTTTGTTTTTTTTTACTAGAAATCTCAAAAGAAACTTTCAGTTTTGTAGATAAATGTTGAATCCCTATACTTTGCTCACAATATATTTCAAAACTGTTGAGTAGGGTCTGTACATTGTCACTGCTATAAAACATGTGTTATTGTTTCTTCTTCCATAATGCAGAAAGATAACTATCATCTCTTTTCCTAATTCTATATAGACTAAGATATGAGTTTGTACCTAATATTTTTTTAAGATTCTGTATAGAAAACCATTAAGGTTTACTATTTTTTGTAATTTTAATGGGAGTTTGAATTTCATCTTCCATTCAAAATTCCCCTAAATTAAAAATATCATTCCATCTTGTTAGGTCACCTGACTATTGCTATCCGTTTTCGTCCGTCGTCACGCGTCGTGTGTTAATATTTGAACATTTTCACTTCTTCTCTGAAACCACTGATTCAATTTCAACCAGTTTTGGAATATATTATCTAAGGGGGAAGGGGGAAAAAATGAAAATTTCATGAACATTGCCCCCCTGTGGCCTGGGGGTGAGGCCAAAACTACGAAGATAAATGCAATCTTTAAAAATTTTCTTTTTTAATCCTGGACATCAGACAGTCAAAAACTGTTCGTATCATTGTAATCAGCATTGATTCCTTTACCAAAATTGTGAAATTCATGGCACATGGGTCAGGGGTTCTAGTCCTATTTACGGGCTAAATAGGTTATATAGTGAAAATGCATTATTTCTTTGAAATTATTTTTTCTTCTCCTGGATATTGAAGAAACTAACCAAGTGCATAGTTGAGTTGAGAATTACTGTCTCCTCCAAAATTGGGAATTTCATGACCCCAGGGTCAAGGAATTTAGTACTAGATGAGACTATATACTGTATAGCGGGTTTTCTTGGCGGGTGTAAAATTTGGTGTTTTGACTGCTCAAAGGTATACCAATAATTTTGGCGTAATTTATTTTAGCGGATGCAGGGTTTCAGCTCTTTGCAAATGGACACTAAAATGAATACTGATTATTTTAGCGATTAAAATTTTGTGCGGACTATCACCATAAACAGTTGCCAAAAATGCATAAAGGGAGAAAACTCCAAAATTAATACATTTTCATGATGAAGAACTGGTTTTTAGTTTTAGTAATAACCCATAAATTTTATTTTTGGGTATATTATATAGTGAAAATGTATAAATTATTCGAAATTCTTTTTCTCTGTTTGTGGGCATTAAGAAAACTAACCAAGTGCATAGTTATGTTGAATAAGGCTGCCTCTTCTAAAATTATGAATCTCATGGCCCCAGTGGCAGGGTGGGGCTATATAGTGAAATTGGATTTTGTCTTTGAAAACCATCTTCTCTGCTCCTGAGTATAAAATAAACTTTTAACCGTTATTAAAAAAGTACAAAGTTATGTTGAAATAAAAATATATTTTCCAAAATTTTGAATTTAAATTTTTTGTCACACCATTTGTTACAATTGGGGATTATTGTGTTAGGTTTTTTCTATTGATTATATAGTGAAAAGGTGAAATTATTTAAAAATCTTCTTTTCTGCACCTGTGTATTGAACTAATGAACTATGTACATAGTTATGAGGAGGAAAAGACGCCTCTTTGAGATTTGTAAATTTCAGGGCCACTGGGTCAGGGCTTCTTGTGTTAGGTTTTGGCTCCAATGTTCATACACTGAAAATACTTGAATTTTTTGATTTTTTCTCTTTCAAATTCTGCATTACACTTGGCTTGTTAAGGGATTTTGGCCAGTTCCGAGTATTTTATGAATAGATTTAGATAGAGAAAAATATTAATATATTCAAAGGCGTAAAAATAAATTGATACCTAAAGTAAGAAGGCTTAATTATTAGTGTTTGAATTATGCCAAGTTTTGACTTTTTGCTGTCCGTTCGGTTTCGTTATCGTACTCAAAACTGTTAATTAAACATACTTTTGATGCAACAAATCTGAATCACCGGACGTGTAAGTCTGCAGAATAGACCTCTGTAAAGAAACCAATTTTTCACATCAAACAACATTTATATCAAAAGTAAGTTTGATATGTACTCTAACAAATACTAAAAGCTTGTTTAAAATAAATATTTAGAACACTGGAAGATATTGGAACATTTTTGTGTAATCAATTTACTAGTTCCGGATACCCATTTTAAACACTATCATTAATTTATTCTTCGTTGAGGGGGAAAATGAAATCGTGAACATTATTATACCCCACTTGGGCAAGCAGTGGGATTGGTATATAGTGATGCTATTTTTGCCCATCTATCCGTCTGTATGTCCCTCCGTCTGTCTGTACGTCCGTCCTTGATAGGCTTTAGGGTACCCATTTCTTATCCACAACTCTTCTTCTACCACTAATGAAATTTAATGAGGCTTCACAGAATTTTAATGAAACTTTCACAGAATCTTTGTTAAAAAGTGCCAAAAGACACCTTCTGTTTTTATTTTTTGATCTGGCACATAATTTGGGTTACCTTAGCATACCATAGATACTGCCACTCTTTCTAATATTGAAGGGTATATCTATCTCTTATCCGCAATTCCTCCATTCCACTGAATAAAATTTAATGACACTATAATGAATTCTTTATTACATATTGTGCCGTTGTACATGTGACCTCTTATTTTGACTTTTTGATCTGACACTTATTTCGAGTCTGCCAAAGAATCATATAGGAGGCGTGAGGTATCATTAAGCGAGCTCAGTGTTCACAATACCCCTAGTTTTCTTTATCCTTTGGAAAAACAAATAACTTATTGGTAAGCAATTAATTTAACTTTTCTTAGGCATTCCAAATGATAATGTGTGGGAAGTATATTTGTTAATTTAGGGTTAAATTAAATGGGTACCGCTGGGTTATTCGGAACTCGTCGGCTTATTCGTAACTGGTAAAAAAGACACCTATGTTAACTTGCGAAATATTTTTTGGAGGGGAAGGCTGAACTTTTATTAAATAATATTTAATTCCACAACTCACAACTACCTTGACAAAATACACTTAAATTTTGAAATAATGACTCGTATATTGATTGCACTGGTTTTTGACATTGGTCAAATAACTGTATTAAGCCAATGATCTTAGTACATATTTATGATGAAGAAAGCTCCTTCTTCTAAAATGGTTAATTTCCGGGCTCCTGGGACAGAGGTACTTAAGGGGGGGTGTACATAGTCTGAAAATGATTTAATGCTTTGAAATCCGCACTTTGCTATTAATCAACAACATGATGAAATTTCCAACATTTTGAAAAATGTAGCCCGATAGTCAGGGGTTCCTGTGGGATGGCGTGCACAACTGATAAAGTGGAAAAGCATTTTTGTTTCATTACTCTAATCTACCTGGGTATTAAGTAATTGTAGTAAGCATGCTAAGTGTATAGCTATGATAAGCAATTGTGCCTCTGTCAAAATTGTGTATTGTGAATTTTGTGACCTCTGGTTAAGAACACGAATCAAATTCAATTGTTGGAAAGTTGTTACATAATACTCAGGTGACCTATAAGGCCTATGGGTCTCTTGTTTTCCCAGTGGATTCAGTATCATTTACATTAATTATTTCATAAAACTGTTGTGCTTTCTTATACTTTGTAAATAATACTATTAGTGCTCGACAAAATTATTGGGTTAGGTAAATATGCATTTATATCACTAATACATGTATATATATCATCATTGATTTTTACAAAAAAAAAAATATTTACTTCATGTAATTTTTGAAAAGCGAGAATTTTCCTGTGTTTTAATTGCAGTAACTTGTCTTTAAGGTCAAGATCTAGTAAATGGTAGGTGCCTACAGATTTTTCAAATTTAAGAAATGAATTCCTTTAATGATGCTTTAT
>NW_026937621.1:0-8032 GCF_032062105.1 Saccostrea cuccullata
CAAAAACCACTCGAAGGATTTTGTCCAAAATGTGCATACCTGCAGTAGATATAGTCATGTACTAAATATACAAAAATAACGAAAATTAAACGACAGGAATTTTTTGGGGTAGGTGTGTTGTACATCCTTAAATTGAACTTTTATCAATATTCATCTAGATTACACATTTCTATGCGGCATAAAATGTTCCTACTGTATGAATGGTCCGATATTTTTAATCATGGTAGCATTTTGAAGATGTTATCAAATAAAAATGCTCCACCAAAGGAATTTACAAAAATTTTATTTTTGCCTAATGAATTGCACCTTGAATTTTACATTGGAGTCTTGGCAGCGAATTATGTTTTTCAAAATTGAACATCTTCTTGGTGACCATTGAAACAGTGTTGTTTTACTCATCAAATTATATCAATATATGATATTCATTTTTACCATATACATGTGCATGTAAGTACTAAAATATGAAGCTCACACGAAATGGGCGACAATTATCATTTCAATCGTACACCAAAACAACGTTGGAAGAAGTTTTTATATTTAAAATTGATTTTCCAATAGAAAAAAAAATGGCTCTAGTATTTACGCAAACTGTACATGTATAATGATATCATGTGAAAATATACCGCAGAATGTATTGTAAATTGGGCTTTTAAATACCCATCTGATTAAAAGCATCAATACATGTACAAACAAAACATAAATAAAAGAAATAGTTTGGGTAGAAATTAGCAGTTCGGACATTTAAATCTGCTTTCTATAAACATCGACCTAACTTAACATTTCTGCTAGTGGTTGGGCAGATTAGTACCCGCACAATGGCTGGAATTAAACCCCAATACTATGTCACACTTAAATGTCATCGATCGAACAGAAATCGATAGTGGTCATTCAAACTGTAGTACTTTTATATATTTACAGAATACGGAATGTGAGGCAATAAACAATGCGTATATTAAGATGGTAAGTTGTTTTTTTTTTGACTTGTCGATTTGCACCACACAATAGTCGTCCTTATAAACGAAGCTAAAAAATGATACACTGTAAGTACATGTATATACTCATATATGCATTCCTATTTTTATATATTAGCTTGTCTTGTATTGCTTTCCCAGGAAACTGTTCAGTGCCCGAAAGATGTGGTTGCTGAAGTTTTCCCTCATATTCTGCACCATCTTTTTTCTCAAAGACTGTCAGCCTAAGAGTCAGAATACAAGGGATAATAAAGCAGTGTGGACAATGGGCCAAGATTCCACAACATCAACAGAGTACATGTGTTCGGATAATGACCAAAAGAGAAGAGACACCGTTGAAGATATCTTATGCTTGGTGACGTATTTATTTTCTAAAATACGTTACAACTAGAGCAAAGCTCGTTGCAAAGCAACGAGTAGGTCTTCCGTCCTGTTTGACTGGAAGTAGCTTTCATTTTTTACAAAAATGAGAAATAACGCCCAAAAATGCTTTCAATCCTTTAAAGCTATGTTAATTAATGCAAAAATAAGCCATTTTTGCTACTTCCGGTTTGACCGGAAGTGACGACGACGCACGGAAAATTAATTTTTAAGCTCCCAGAGACGTATGTTATCCAAAAACTTGTCAAAAACGGCAAAAATACGCGTTTTCCGACTACTTTCGGTTTGGCCGGAAGTGACGATGCTGGAAGTATTTAGACGACTCCATTAAATTAAGCTTGACATTTTCAACAACTTTGCTTCTTTGATGTATGATAACTTCTCAATACTTTTTGAGATATCTGGAAAAAACTTGTGGCCCCTCTAGATCCCTTAATTTAGGGGTCAGCCCTTTTTCCGACATATCATTCGAAAGATCTTCTAATTCTGCACAAATTATGTTCTATATCTTTTAACAAAATATTTTTAGTTTAGAAGATAAAAAGCAAAATATGAGTAATTTTTGGTTCTTTTAAGCGTTCTAATTTTTTACCCCTATATAGCGCCATTTTGAATAGAGAAATCGAAAAACAAAAACCGATGTGCACAACTTCAATCCTTCTTTTATCTAAAATCAGTAGAATTTCTGCTCCAGCTTTAGCCGTCTCTGAGCCTTTGTCTGGAAACGAAAGCCTATAAATTTTCGTTTAAAGGAAAATAACTCAAAACCGGAAGTGACTTTTTGAAATTTTAGTCAGCATTCTGATAGAGTTTATAAACGTCTATAACCTCTGAAAATTTGAGCGAAATCCGTTGAGAAATGAGTGAGATATGAGGCCTCAAAGTTGCGGTCTAGGAAGCAGAAGAAAAAAAAGAATAATAATCTTTACCAACAGAATCAGTAGAAGGTCTTCCGTTGGAAACGGAAGACCTTAATGACGTGGTAATTACTAAAAAAAAGACTGATAGTTGTATTTTTCTCATAAGTTTTAGTATCTGTTTTACTTGTCACAAAATCTTTTATTCGAATAGTAATTACATATAAGACTAAGGTTTTATACATTAGCATAAAACCGAGCAGTTGATATTGTCGTTAAGTGATTATGTTATTATTATATTCATCAAATGGGTAAAAGGCCCCCTAATTGAAGTAAGCTCTTTAATTATTTTTTAAATTTCCCTTACTTTTCAAAATACAAGTATCTGTGTCTTTAAATTAAAAAATAAAATGCGGTGAAAAAATCCTCAAATAACACGCATACAAGGCCTTTATGCAATAAATGATTTTTTTTTTCAGCCACGGAAACAATTTTTGAAAGGTTTAAAGTCACCATGCTGGAACAACACCACAAACCAGCGAATACAGTGCTTGCCATATTTTCACGTCATCGGTTCTACTGGAACTGCTGTTGACGAGTTGTTCCTGAAAATTTCACAACACCCTAAGGTGTTTTCATATGAAGTTGATAAAAGTGCAGTGAAAGAAGGTTTCTGGTCAAAACATAGGTACAAAAAAGGTATCAAAATTTCTCACTACTTAAAAGTATATAATTAATAATTGGTATTTAAGTTTTTTAAGTAAAATGCTCTCAACAGAGAAATTTTAAAGTATATAAAAATAAATGTTCTCTTAAGTTTAATCAATAATGTAATATAAATTGTAATTATTGCATGTTTATTTTTAATAGGAACACCCATTACTTTGAATGAATTTACAGATCTTTTTCCTTACTCCAACTTGTCATCAACAGATATGGTGTCAGGTAAGTTATTTACAAACTCAAGAAAACGAAGTACCTTAAATCGATGCAATTTTCTTTGGAGGGGGGGGGGGGGTTACTTCAATACATATACTTAAGTATTCAAACTTTCATATTGTAAAATATTAATAATTGATAAAGCATTTGATCAGTATTAAAGTAGAAAATTTTGAAATGGTTGTTATTATTTATAAAACACGATTTCATCAGTTATGAAATGAAATAGGTTATTTGGACGTTGAGGATTTTTCGAATACGCAATGTTGGAAGCATATCCGGCAAAACAACCTCGATTCCATGGAGCCAGCGTTTATAACTGCGCATCTCATTCGGCATATTCAACCGGAAACAAAATTTATCTTGATGCTTCGTCATCCAGCTGACAGGTATGGTACAGTCATATAAGACTAAACAAACATTGTTGTCTTAGAAACAAGAGAGATAATTGCATTTCTAATATGATTATCTCTGCTAAATATTTTTAAAACTGCGTTTTAATATAATGATGGTTGACAGTGTGGAATGTTATTCCTATTTTCATGGCTCAAAATCTCCGAAATGTGTTGTCAAAAATAAATAAAAATGGGTAAATTCAGGAAATTTTATTTTTTTAATGGACTTTGCACGGTTGGGGTTTAACGGTGCAAGTATGTTATTGCTGGTAATAGCAAAGTTTCCATTCTTTTAAAGTCAATAAACATTTGGACACTATACCAAATGTAGACCTTTGAAGACAAAATAATTTAGGAGCATATTCATCTATTTTATTTGCCGTATATTTTCATGGAATTTTTAAATGCTATCAAGAAATCCATTCCGTGACATTTTTTTTTCTTCTAGAAATTGACTAGAAACCAAAGCGTCCGGATAAATGAGGCTCCACTGTAAATATCGTCATCTTGTAAAACCAAATTTAAAAAAGACCCTGTAAATGTTTACAGAGAATCTGTGACAATTTTTTGAAGGACATTGAGTTTAAAATTAATTTGTAAACTTAGATAGTGATGAAACAATTTTATCATTATGCATAATTATAATTAATTATCTTTGTGTGTTTATAGGTTATTTGATCATTACATGAATGAAAAAGGAAGAACAAGAAGTGCCGTTGAGTTTCATTTTGACGTGTTAAAGTCAATTAAAGAACTTAATAATTGCAAATTAATTTTCACTACACGACAATGTGTTTACAGCCAAAAATATCAGGTAAAGTATATTTTCGCACATATTATATGATAAACAAATCCATTTCAAACGTTTTTGAGTCGATTTTTGATTAAAAAAAAATAAATATTCTTCTTACAGGCACCAATAACAGAAAGTCTTTACGACATACACTTGCAAGACTGGCTCAGTGTATTTCCTAGAAAACAAGTTCTCATTCTCCGTCACGAAGATTATGTAAAATACCCGTCCCATACTTTAAACCAAGTTTTCAGATTTTTAGAAATAGGTATATAGTTTTCCTTTTAATAGTCATAATAGCTTTTATATAATGCAAATATATAATATATTTGATTTAGTTTCTCTGTAGAAAGTTAAGATTCATAAAAATAAATTAAACCAAATATTTTTTAGACTAAATTATATCAAAATTTATTTTCATTCATTCATTTAATTTATATATATATATATATATATATATATATATATATATATATATATATATATATATATATATAAGATGGACATTAATTGAAAAATACAGTAAATTTAATTTTTCGTTATCTTACAGATACGAAAGAAGTTTTTAAAAAGCACTGGCAATTGCCGGAATCTAATTTTAAAAGGCAAAGGAAGCGGATGAGACAAGAAACCCGCGAAATTTTGAATAATTATTTTCATTCAAGTTTAACACGTTTGACGCTTTTATTGCAAGACCCTCATTTTTCTTGGAATGATGATTTGTAAGCTAACGTGTGAAATGCGTAACAAAAAGCAAAATATACTTGCTGTATAGCAATGGGCACATTGCAGAAATATTTATTATATTTAATGGTTCAATAGTACAATATCCTTCTCGATTTCATATAAAAGAATTGAGTAAAGTATACTGAAAATTACTAGTAACTTGCTTTATTGTAAGAATACATTGGTTAAACTGTGTTTAAATTTGCAATCAACATCTACTACTTTATGAAAATAGGGTTGACAAATAATATACTCCAGCTTGGGAGTATGTTGGATATGAATGCAAATTGGGATGGATTCTGGAAAATCATTTCAATGAAGAGCAACTTAAACGGAAGTTTTTGAATAATACAGCAGTAGAGGAACACGATTTTTTTAAATCTAAACTTGGCATTTACTGACCTATCCATTAAGCTTGCAATCGCCGGCATCCTAACAGAGGAGTCCAGGTATAAGCAAGTGATTTCCCCGTTATTGTACTTTGGAGATCGTATTTTATACCATTTGATTATAATTTGACAGGCACCACAATTTTAAAGAAGTCTGATGTAATTTGGTATTTGACTTTTTGTGTATATTTGCATTTAGCTCTGAGCTTGAATATATAACACGTAATTTTGATTAAAACAAGAGGCCCACGGGCCTTATAGGTCACCTGAGTATCATGTAACAACATTCCAGCGATTGTATTTGGTTTGTGTTTTAAGCCAAAAGCCATGAAATTCACAAATTTTGAAAGAGGCACCACTGCTTTTCAGATTTCAAAGCAATAATTTATTTTTAGTCAAAGTACCCCCTTGGTACCCCTGACCCAGCACTCCTGAAATTATCTATTTTGAAGAGGACCCTTTCTTCATTATAAGGCCAGCATTTTTTTTTTATGTTTAGGTTTGAGTTATGAACATGAGAATAAAAAAGTCCCGAAGGAAAAGGAAATAAATTTTTTTGATAAATCAATTATTAACATTTGTACATTCTTTTTTTATGCTATCCTAATAGGCTCTTTACCACTGGACACATAATGCTTACAAATAGGAAAGTAGAACATTTAATTGCTTATTTCATCATCTGCCAGTTTGGGCCAGTTATATAAATTTTGTGATGTTGATCAAAATATATTTTTAAAAATCAATTCTTTAAAAGTCTTTCAATACATCTTCATTTTCTTAATATGTGTTAGGTGAATGTGTAGACATTGTTCTAAAATTTACTTGATGCCTAAAATTATAATTCCTATCATAAAACAGACAGGAAGTTTTGGGGAGTAGGGTCAACATTTTTTCAATTAAGTGTAAAATAATTTTTCTGGCTGATACAAATGATACTACATATATTTGTATATTCTTGCCTTTTAATAGTTGAATTCTTTTTTATTTCTTCACTTCAGGTTATTGTTTATTTCTTCCTCAAATGGACTTCACTTCTCCCATAGTTTTATTCATTACATCTGATGCATAAGCAACAATTTTCTGAAGAATGATGCTTAGACTGTAAGCTATAACAGAGACCTAAACAATGTCCCTGGCAATATGCAATAGCTACCACGGGCAGTTTAAAACCTGGGGAGGAAAATAATTTACAGTTACTTTTGAAACGAATACATAATTATCTCACCAGCATGTCATTGTGCAACAAAGTCGTCAGCATTTTATTTGTCCTTTGAACGGGTGAAACGTTTTGAATGGCACTCTTATCGATGAATTTTACACTAAACCATGCCAAATTCTTGGATCTAGCTTTATTTACCCGCCGTTTCAGGTCTAAAAACCGGAAGTGCGAGTTCGTAAATTTGAAATCTCGATCCCGACTCAAATTTGACATCCGAAAGAATTTTTTTTTTTTTCTAAAAGTTCAAAACCTTGAGCGGGGGGTTTGTAAAACTGAAAATAAAATAAATCCTGGCCCCAGATATGTAATTAGATCATTAGCATATTAACCAAGAGCAAAGGATAAGATGTTCAAAGAATTCATACATTTCACTATATAATCATTAGAGCCCCACCCTAAAACAAGAACCACTGACCCTGGGGCCATAAAATTCACAATTTTGGTAGAGGCACTCTTGCTTATCATAACTATGTTCTTAGTTAGTTTATTTAATACCCAGGAGCAGAGAACAAGATTTTCAAAGAATTAATGTATTTTCACTATATATAATCACTAGAGCCCCGCCCTAACACCAGAACCCCTGACCCTGGGGCCATAAAATTCACAATTTTGGTAGAGGCACTCTTGCTCATCATAACTATGTACTTAGTTGGTTTATTTAATACCCAGGAGCAGAGAAGAAGATTTTCAAAGAAATAATGCATTTTCACTACCTACTTATTTAGCCCCGCCCTAGCACTAGAACCCCTGACCCCAGGGCCATGAATTTCACAATTTTGGTAGAGGACTCATTGCTGATTACAATCATGCAAACAGTTTGACTGCTTGATGTCCAGGAGTAAAGAAGAAGATTTTTAAAGATTGCACTAATTTTAGTGGTTTTGGCCCCACCCCTCAGGCCCCAGGGGGGCAGGGATCATGAAATTCACAATTTTTGTTCCCTTCACCCATAGATGCTTTGTGCCAAATTTGTTGGAAATTGGATCCGTGGTTGCAGAGAAGAAGCTGAAAATGTTCAAATGTTAACGCACGACGAACGACGCACGACGAACGACGCACGACGACGGACGAAAACAGATAGCAATAGGTCACCTGAGTTTACTCAGGTGACCTAAAAAGAAAAAAAGAAAACACATTTATCAATTTTGAAATCTTCCATGCTTTCTTATGGAAATAATTGATTTGTTTGCTTTTTTCGTTTATTTTTAAGCTTTAATTACATTATTATGCATCTTAAATAATCAAACAGAAGTGATGTAATGCATCTTGTCTTGAAGATAATAGTTCCCAAAGAGTTGTTTCATTGATTTAATATATTTTTTTAGTTGTTCATGTCATGCAATTTCTATTTATTCAGGGAAT
>NW_026937622.1:0-7865 GCF_032062105.1 Saccostrea cuccullata
TTCAATTAAATATGGCGGAATCGAAGAAATATGGCGGACAAAGGCGTACAGGAATGTAGTAAGTCGTACAAAGATGAAAAATGATGGCTTTTTAAGAGTTCATGTCAGTTTTAAAGAGGAATTAAACGCTTCGTCTAAGCTGCTGAAATACTCGTTAAGAATCCTAAAGAAATATACACTGAACTATGTGAAACGTACAGCAATAAATGTCTATTCTATAGACATATAAGCAGTGGATTTCCGGCAATGATAAAAAATGATATAATGGGCATCAAAATGGGAACCGTACCGCCCTTGGCTGTACTGTTTGCAAAAATTCAATAAATTATCATTGATGGTATTTGATTGCCTTGAAGACACATAGCAAAATTGATAAGTATCGTTTTGGGGGTAGTTTACACTGGTTTCAAGAAAACTTGACAGTAAAAAAGCTTAATACTCAATGGTCAACCTATGTTTTGAAAAATGATTGAAAACTACAGTGTGTAAGAATATCTTAACAATTATTTTAAATATCAAAAATTGTATTTATACACGTTTGCAATAAACCTTGAATGCTTAGCTTTAAACCCTCAAAACAAATTTACAACAAGATGCACTTGACAAAAAAAGTCAAATTTAGAAGGGCAAAGAATTGCAAAAGCACAAACAATTTTCTATGTCATTTTCTGAAATATTCGCAGATCTTTTACCCTTTGACTTATTTCTTTTCCCAAACTTGTAAAAACACCTTTCAGGAAGAATAACAAGCCTGGGAAATAAGGGTTGATATTTAGTATACGAAGGGTCATACTCAAAAATGTGTTCTAAAATTAATCAGAAATTGGATAAAAATGTTACAGACATGTGTGTCAATTAAAAGAAAATATTTAAATGAAATCATTAACTTGAAGGCTAAATCATTGAAAATCGTTTTTGTTTCTTCTCAAGCATGGCTATATTTTTTATTAAACAGTCCTCGTATAGTGATGTTTATATATGAGTTAAAAATTTTCGAATGGGACTTTAACTTTTATCTTACAATGAAAGAAATTAGCATCAAAACATATTCTTAAAGATTATTTTAAAAGTTTTTTTTTTTTTTAAATTATAAAGAACTATTTCTTTTATGAAAACTGAAGTCGGTTATTTTTTGTTATTTTTTTCATCGTCAAATTTTCCTTTTTTAAGAGATACTCCGATTCTACACAGAAGAAATATTCTCAGTGTTAAAGACTGCTGGAGTTATTCATCGCCAACATCAGTTGTTAACAGACCTTTACGTCCATTAATATGTCTACTTGATGTATCCCAAGGAACTAAAAAAATACCGTAGAGTCTGCCACATCTTTTTCATATTTCATATATTAACGTCCCTCTTGAGAATTTTTTACTCAGTTGGAGACGCCACAACTTGGAGAGCTGCGTATTTTGTCCTATACTGTTTATTTACGACCATTTAGCAGTGAGGGGTTTTTTTTTCATGCCAGCTCTTACTGCGACATGGGACAATTCGGTCTCATAAATTTCCCCGGGTTTCCCAACAGCAGTTTGAACTTGTGACGTAAGGATCAACTCCTTACTCCGCGACTATAGGCAAACCTCTTTCACTTGTACCACTGCCCCATGCCTGAAGCCTGTTACCGCCCTATGTTTAATTGATTCTTTTCACGTTTTATATGAATGAAGCGCATAATAGTATTATAATAATAGCAGTGTTTTAGAAAATACGATGATTTAGCCAACTTTAAAGGAAATCCTTTTTGGTGATTGGTTGTTCAATCACTATGTTGATATTGGATACTGCAATAATTGTTTGATATATATGTCTGTTATGATAATTTTTTTACGACTTTAATTTTTTATACAAATTCTGAACAAAAAAGCAGAACAGACTTTAAAAAAGTGCAATAACTTATTGTGAGTGGATACTAATACTTTATCCATAGGACATATTACAAGTTTGTTAAAGAGATAGATACTATTTTCTAGATCACCATAATAATTGTTAAATGTAAAAAAAAAACAGCTCGGCAAATTTATTAGAGTATAACAAAAAATCAAAAGAAGTCCCGAAAGTATTTTAATTTTAATTTTTTCTTTGGACCCTCATAAAAAATTTTTTCACCCCTAAAGCTTTTGTCAAAGAATCCCAAAAAATTGCAATTCCCTGCTGTCTTACAAGTTCCGTTTCCATAAATTCCATTTAGATTTGCCCACGTGCATATATTGTGCCACCAAGCACCTTTGCGTGCTACTGCACAGCTATTTTCGGCAAAATCATTATCTACGTCACGTGTGCTGAATTTGTATCCATTTGTATTGGTTGTTCCGTGACTTTCAATGGAATCCCCTAGAATAATATTTAAATTTTTCGATTTAAAATGAAAGCAAAAAAAAAATCAAATGGATGATAAAGAACTATGACAAATCAATTAATCGAAACAAACGACAAATACATTCAATCAAATCTTTGAAGTCTTTCAGATGAATACATTTCTTAAGTTGCTATGTTCCCAGAAGAATCTGGCTTAATCTTGTCATCTCTTTTTAACGTTTAAGATAGCCCTTCAAATCACTTGAATGATTACCTGCATTCCCCTGATATAATCCACTTTGAAGTCTCATTCTATAACCATCTGTTTCGCTTGAAATCACGAAATCGTTATATTTGGCGAAGTACCAACCACCGCTAAATCTTTCCAAACGAACATAGAAATCTGACTTTCCAAGCATCATTAGATGATGTAAGTGATCATTTCCTGTAGAAAATATAGTACTTATAAACACTTTATGTTCTATAAATTCGAATTTTATGAAAAAAAAAAGCATTCAAAAAGTCAATCAGAATAGATAAAAAATATTTAAACTTTAAAATGCTTAATTTAACCCGCCAACCCCGAACATCCTTGTTAGCACATGATTGTCATTTAAACATACTGAAAACGTTGTTAAATGTTTTGAAAATTTTTCTAAAAGTTAATATTTGTAAAACTTTTTTTTTTTTTTTACAATTGATTTGTTTTGAAAATATTTTATATATTTTAAAACATTAAAAAAATATTTTAAAACAATTCTGCACTTCTAACAATTACTAGCCAAATAAAACGTTTTTCTGTTACTATTATTACAACTGGAATAAACCATAAACTATTTCTATTGTGTGTTTAATACCGTTGTTTAAGATGCATCATGTACTAATGAAACGTTTTCCATCTCATCTATATATTTGCATATCAAGCCAGTGCTCTCCCTTTGCTTGTCCAAACCCTGATTTATAGTCTACCCAATCCAAATAAAAGTCAACCGATCCATCCGTCCTATGTTGAAACACCTGAAAAAATTAAAAGTTCATTTTAACAGATAGTTGAGACATTTTAGATAGGTGCTTGGATACGTAAATTAAATTCACACTCAAATGCGCAACATTTATTTTAGCACCAGAGTAAGTTATGCATGGATAACGACGTAAATTACACATTCAAGTCGGTGCTTGGCTAGGCTTTTGTGATGCGTAAGTAAGGATTACGAGCATACACAAGATATACAACTTAAGGCCGGTATACACGATGAGATTTGTAGTATAATACAAGTATTATAATACTTTTGTATTATAATACTTTCCTGTACTCACGCTAATACATATCTTATAAGATTGTAAATAAACAACGTATTCCAACGTGTTTTCCCCGCCGTATTTCTCCCTCTGTCAAAATAATAAAGAAGGAGGATGGGGCTCTGATAGCAGTGTCTATCATCGTACTTTGCACTGCTTGATATATTCCACAAGTCCTTTTCCCCCTTCCCATTAAGCCACGAGTTTTTCGATGTCTTTACTTGTAAAGTCGATCATTATTATTTACCATGTGTTTTTTTAGTAATGTTAAAAATAGGATGACCCCTAGAGTCATCATTTGATTGGTTGAAAGTGATAGGTAAGTTAAGACTTGTACTAGGAAACAGAGCATTGCTCTATTCTTAATACAGTTTAATAAGATTCGAAAAATCTTATGATACACTGTATTAGGAGGTATACACAGTACGATTTTGTATTATAATACAAATCTTATAATACAAATCTTACCGTGTATACCGGCCTTTAGATATGTAACCGATACATAGAGAACATTGAATTTCTACTGCTGTTTTGTTATGAGCAATGTTTTTAGACAAAGAAGTTGGTATTGAACCCATCAATTTGACTTAGTCTAGCACAAGGTGAAACATCAAATCTCTTCTTCTAATTGTTAATACATTTTATCCGTCTCAACATACTTTAATGACAAGTAACCATGTAAATCTTGTAGTACACATCATACGATTATGAACATAAATTGAAGGAGAGGAAGTGACAGAAATGAGCGAAAATATAATTATTGTTAAATTAATAGCTCAATTGTATAAATTAATAGTAATTAAGCCTGATCCCAACCGTCCAACACCCTCCATAGGTTGTCATATCACAGTAAACCTCCACTGGTCTGGTTCCAGGAAGGTAGGGGTATATTGTGTACACGCCGGTACTGGTATAACCTTGTTGGTATATTTCCTTGCAATCTTTGTGCTTATTTAAAGCTAAAATAAAAAAAAACATATAAAACGAAGTTAGTATGGATTTCAAAATTTTCTTGATCCAAAAGATAAATTCTTAACTTTTTGAAAAAAAAATCAAAAATTTATTAGAATAATATTTCAAATTTATCAAAACTTCAAGTTAATTCACAGCTTGAATAGTGGGGTTGTTCACTATAAATTGATAATAATTTTGAGATAAGCCTTTTATCAAAAGAAGAACATTTTAAAACCATAGAAATAGGGAAATACTTATACACGGATAACAATCTGAAATGTTCAGACGTAAAGTGTCTTAAAATTTAATCTTACTCGATATATCTGGAGCTGATGTCGTTGTTGTCGTATTTGTTATCATTGAAATTGATGGAGTTATTGTCGACATTTTGTTTATGTTCGCATTGGATTCGGGTGTATCTAAAGCATTTCAACAGAAGAATTAAACATCATAAAGAATATATGCAGGCAAAACTAAAAGTTTTTAACCAATAAAAGGAATAAGCAAATTGTTCACCTTTTTTGTTGACATACAGAACCACCACAGTCACAAGAGTGGAGATAATTATAGTCAAGAAGAAGACAAAACCACCAATAAGAAACGGTCGCTTACTTCGTATGGACGTCAACGGATTTCTCTTTTGGGAAAAGGTGGTTTTGCTTGCTATTGACAAAACGATTTAAAAAATTAAAAAAAAATTCAAAATTAGTTAAATGCTTGTTGGTGGTATAACATTTTACTACGCTTAATACTTACACATGAACTTACAAATGTTACCTCAAAAGTTACACTGTATACAAGGGTTTCTTTTCTTCAGAATATGAATATTATGGTCTAATTATAAACATATAATTCTAACGATCGATAATTTTGAATAAAATTTGAATTGAAATAACTAACTCAGCTGTTAATTCTACTAATAATTAAATGCATGCTTCTTGCATGATGTTTTCCCTTTTTAAAAGGACGAACAATATGTACTGGTTTATCATACTGTTTATCCGATGAGTTGTAATTCTAAAATCAAGATATCCTCAAACGATTTTCATCTTTATTTCTGATTTGATAATATACAATATTCAAGCAAATATAAAACCTCAGGACGTGCGGATACATGGATATTTAATGAAAAATTTAAAGATAATGCAAATATTTAAAGTTAAAATTGAGAGTTCAAACGTAAAATAATGAATGAACCACTGTGGTTATATACTCCAGCATAGTCCAGTTAAGGAAACCATTCTAGCATAAACCTTTGCAGATACTGAATTCTAAAATTTAACATGAATATTTGAAAAGACAAAAAATACTTTTGACCTATACTCTCACATCCAACTTAATTTGAGCCTCTACTCTAAAGTCACAAACTTTGGAGTTGATTATCATCCCCAAATTCGAATCTTTCTATGAGACAAGGAGACCTATTCTTCTGATGAGACACTATAAGAATATCTTTTATTATGTAATAGTTAGATCCTATTAAGTAAAATTTAGTGGTTAAGAAGGGGCGGGAGAGAAGCAACGTAAAGATGTGTTTCTCAAGCTGCTTTTGATGGATCGAAAGGCATTTAGAAGGTATAATGGAAGTGAATAAACAAAATTGAAAGTAAATCAAGAGAATTGAATGTTAGTTAGTCTACAAAACTCACGGATTTGGAGGCAAAATCCGCGATTTCAGAGTATCCAGGATCTTGGATTTCATCTAGCATCAAGTATTCATTATCTGACTTCGGCGTTTCCAAAATGACCTAAAGGCAACAGTAACTATTCAGGTCATTTTATTGTTTATCATAATGCTGGAATTACTGTGAGACAATCTCAAATCATAATTCTAATCATTTTGAAAGAAAATGAAAGAAAATAAAGATATTTTTAAAGAAAATATTCTTTTGCTTTTTGTCCATTATAAAATTGATGTTGTGGAATTAGCATAAGTTGAATAGATGAATAGGACATTTTTTACACAGAATTGTTAACAGATTTTCCCGTCATTTCCAGATCAAGACAAGGAGTACACGGTCGGTGTTACTGGTCGACAAAGAATGCTTACTCCTCCATGCCATCTAATCGCACCTCTTATTGTTGGAGGTCAGCGTTTGTCGTGTTCTTTTTTTTGTATTGTTAAATGGACTGTTAAGCTTGAATAATGTTCGTTTTCTTTATTCTATTCTAAAGGAATTTGGAAATAATAAATGGAGTAAAGATTGAGTCAATTATTATATACCTGGGCTTGTTTGATGGTCTCAGCAGAACATGTGATATAACCCGAATCCGGCCTTTCCTAAAATATACATGTATATTTATATACATGTATTTATAATTTAGCTAAAACCGATCGGAAAATTTACTTTAGAATTTAATAAAGTAAAACATAATAAATTATATACTAGAGACTGATATAAATTGATTAAATTTTTGTATTACTTTTGACGAATCCATTTAATATTCCTTCAAACGACGAAACAGCTACAAACAATTTGACTTCTGTAAAAGAAAACAAGACATGAGGAAGAAAGATGGCCAATTTTAAAGTTATGTGGGGATGGTTGAAAATTTTAAAGGATCTAGATTTTTTTTTTGTTTAAAATCATAATAAAGTTGCAATATTCTTAAATGAAAAGTTCTTTTCTCTAAATATACTCGTACATGCAAATTTAAATGATTTTTAAAAATTCTGTGTATTTGATCATATGTTATCAGAATGTTTTATTTTTTAAGTTTTGTTGGGCTTTTTTTGAACCCCCCCCCCTTCCGAGAAACCAAAAGGACAATAAATCTCATTGATTTGTCCGTACGTCTGTCAGTCTGTTCGTTTGTTGCAAAAAACTTTAATCTAGGTCATAACTTTTGAATGAGAAGAAAAAAAGGCTTTCATATTTCACAGGATTATTACTTTTTACAATACCTTTTCAAATAAGCTATGATTTTTGGCCTCGTGACCTTGACCTTAAAGTTTGACAAACTTTCCAAAAAGCTTTACGTTACTTTAAATTGGTCAAGACTTACAAAAGTGAAAAGAAAAGCTTTATATTACACATGTATATTATCTGTGACAACACCTTCCTAAATATCTTTATTTTTGACCCTGTGACCTTGACCTTGAAGTGTGACTTACTTCAAAATAATTAATATTGTATTTCCTCATAACTTTTTAAGAGGTAGGGCTTCATGTACGACAGGAGCATTACCTAAGACAAGATGTTTTGGATCATGCCTTGATTTATGAATCACTGACCTTAACTTTTATGTTTGACTGAATTTGCAATAAAAACCTAGCTTTTCTGATTACTTTGGAATGACACGTGATAGGGCATTC
>NW_026937623.1:0-7891 GCF_032062105.1 Saccostrea cuccullata
GTGTTTCATAAAAATAAAACAAATCCGCATTATGCAATATTGGATTTTTTTGATAATCTTCAGGTATGATGGGGCGAGGGGTGTGTGTTAAATTTCTCTGATTCTCTGGCCTATCTACAGAACTGTAGCTCTACGAAAAAAAAATATATTGGCAGACCGGAGAGCTACAATGCCACCCACTGAAAAAAAACTGTATATTGCGTTATTAGTTATTGTAAAAACTATACAAAAAATTGCGCTCGGTTCTGGAATGATTGATTCTTTTAAATTCATACCGCAAAAAAGCTTTATTTCAAAAAATTACTTACTTCTCTATTAAGTGATCTAGTATTTCAGTATTGAAAGGCCGATATTAGCTCTTAATTATTTTATATTAAGAAGATGGGGGGGGGGGGGGGATAAGGCGGGCAGAATGCCTATTGCGTCAGATATTAAGAAATCACATTTGATATGTAAATTGAGTGTATCTCATTATTGAATCTTATTAAGTTATGAGAAAAAAAACATTTTCTGAGAGAAAATACATCTCTTAAAATATGTATTTACAGTCCCTGAAACGTTCTACTTTCCCACCTGAACGGTGAGCGAACGCTGAACGAACGGTGAACGAACGCAGAGCGAACGGTGAGTGAACGATGTGTGAACGCTGAACGCAACTTGGTGAACGATGTGTGAACGGAGAACGGTGAGTGAACGCAGAACGCGAACGGAGCGCAAACGGTGAACGAACGGTGAACGCAAGATGAACGATTTATTCGGAATGCCTCAGATTTTTCTCTTGCATTTAAACTATTCTGTTGTATTCTATTGTTAGATGCTAAAATATAAATAAACAATAAATAAATAAGTGAATAAATAATTAAAACATTTTTTCTGCACATACGTATGATGTTTTAATTCAATATTTTAATAACACGATTTTTATTGCCATAAAACATGTGTAATTGTTACCGAACACGTGTAGTATAAAAGATAAAATTAATTTATTAATAAAATAAAAATAAATTCTTTTAACTAATAAAATAATGTGGTCTTCAGAAGAGAAAACTACTACTTATAGAATGAATTTATTGCATAGTATGATTGTACCACAGTTGTAAAAACTTTATACTTTATATTTCGATGCCACGGCGATTCCGTGTAAAATAACGATTTCTTATTAATTTAAAAAGATCTGTTGACATATTGCATAAATACACCCGTATTTAAAATTTTAATGCAATAAAACTATATAATTATATGTATTTGTTATTTTTATTTTTTATGATTATCATTTTTAGCAAAGATTTACATGTATATGTATATCTGAAGACATTTCCCGACCGTGATTATACTCGGAAAAGATAATGGAGACAGGCATTCAAATTATTTTTAATAGATTAGATTTTCAGAACTAAATAAATAATATATTTGTTTAGATTTTATTCAACAGGACAAATGTAAAAGCAAGAGAGAGAGAGAGAGAGAGAGAGAGAGAGAGAGAGAGAGAGAGAGAGAGAGAGAGAGATGTAAGACCTCTCCATTCTCAGATATCTGTTGCATCGAAAAAAAATCATGTCATTTTTTTCTAATATTCCAGACAGTCAAAATAATCAATTTCTTTTTAAGATTAACAAATCCATTTGACAGTAAGCTTTAAGCGTCGACTTTTATTTTCCTTCATTAAGTTCACAAGGTTCACTCGAAGTGCATGTGTTTGTCCTGTCAATCAAAATAAATCGACACAATGGAGGTGTTGAATCCTCGCTTCACCAAACATGCCGAAGTCAAAGAGTCATTTTGTATTTCAAAGAAGTTTTAACATTTTTGACATCATTTCTACGCTTGATTTTCGCTTTTTTACGGAAAAAATAAATAAATAATGGTAATAAATGTATATATCGGGAAGGATTAAGTTTGAAATTGAATTTGAAGCATAATCCCTGCCAAATCAAAATACCACTGTCGGCACATGTATGTATATAATGATATTTTTGATGTTTGTTTTAAGAATGTTTTGTTTTTGTGTTACAATACACATTGAATATTAATTAATATATACTGAAAATACTAAGTAAGAATTTGATTTCGGGAGAAAGGGCACCGGGGGGGGGGGGGGGGGGGGCGCTTAATCATACTGAATGGCAAACATATTATTTTGTTACGGTGAAGGAATTTTTTTTTCCCTTTCTATTTATACACTTTATATACGTGAAGTAGAACAAAAATTCTCATGTATAACATTTTAAACAGTTGGTCTTTTCTTTAATTTAAAATCACACTATCAATTTAATTCGCTCTACAAATATTTAATTTACTGAATATCTGCAGTACTATCCATAATTCTCAGACCTATATGTAGTTCTAGCATGTTTTCGTGCATTTTTTCTTTGAATACGTGTTAGAAATATTTTTTTGTATATTCTTGTCTTGTAAAAGACTTGGAATATTATCCATCCATTAACGATTTCAAATGCCGCGCTTGAAGTATTTGTACATTGTCCTTATTTAAATTTAATATTCTAGCATCGTTCTACTTACATGTAGGTTCTTAAATTAAATGTATTATATGTATTTTCCAGGGAAATTTTTTGAATAAAGTAACAGCTAAGTTAAAATAATAGAAATATAAATATCGTAGATACTTTTTGCATTGAAATAATTATTCTTCAAACACGATATCTTAGTTATTTAATTAAAAAACGTGTAAATCCTTACCATAAAAAAGATAAGTCCTTTCACTTCGGAGTTCCGAATGACAATAAAGACTGAACGATAAGTGAACGGTGAACGCAAGGTGAACGCAGAGTAAACGGAACGAAGAGCGAACGGTGAACGTTTTGTGAACGGTGAACGCGAGCGCACGGTAAACGGTGAACGCAAAACTGTGAACGGAGAGCGAACGGTGAACGCACGCTGAACGAACGGTTAACGAACGCTGAACGAACGGTGAACGAACGGTGAGCGAACGGAAAAATGGGAAAGTAGAACGTTTCAGGGACTGTATAAAAATTTTAGATGGTATACATGGGATTCGAACCCCAGCAATAAAATACCGAACAATCATACTGCTTTGAGATTAACGCGCTAATCACTAAGCTACATGGCTCATGATGATTGAGGGCATTTAAATCATATTTGTGATATGACCCTCGATTTAATGGACTTTATGGAACGCCGTCACTGCCTTATAGCAGAACACTGCGATTGCATTGTCTCAACCTTCCATTACATTATGTCAACTCTTTATGACATTTACTCACACTTCTATTGCATTGTGTCAACTTTCCTTTACATTAGGTCAACTCTTTATGACATTAACCCACACTACTATTGCAATGTCTCAACCTTCCATTACATTATGTCAACTCTTTATTACATTAACCCACAGTTACTATTCCATTGTCTCAAACTTCTATTACATTATGTCAACTCTTTATGACATTTACTCACACTTCTATTGCATTGTGTCAACTTTCCTTTACATTGGGTCAACTCTTTATGACATTAACCCACACTACTATTGCAATGTCTCAACCTTCCATTACATTATGTCAACTCTTTATTACATTAACCCACAGTTACTATTCCATTGTCTCAAACTTCTATTACATTAGGTCAACCCTTTATGACATTAACCTATACTACTATTCCATTGTCTCAACCTTCCATTACATTATGTCAACTCTTTATGACATTAACCCACACTACTATTGCACTGTCTCAACTTTCCATTACATTAGGTCAACACTTTATGACATTTACACACACTACTATTACATTGCGACAACTTTCTTTTACATTATGTTAACTTTTTTATGACATTTACTAACACTTCAATTATATTGCGTCAATCTTTCATTGCATTATATCAGCTCTTTGTGACATTATGTCAAAAGATTTTTACGTGGTGTTAAGATACATTTATATAATATCAACTCAGTACTACATTATGTGCACTCTCTACTATTTGGTCTAAGTAGTTCATTACCTGATGTGAATTAATTTTAATTTGATATCAAGTCGCTATAATACGATGTCAGAATTTCATTACATGAGTTCAAAAAATTGTCACATGTGGTCAATTCTTTTACTACATTATGTCATCAATATGCTACATGACGACGTGAATCAATTTCATGATGTGAATTTGCCCTTACTTTTTGACAAATCGTTATTAAGTTATGTCATTGTGTCTTTATATTGTGTCAAAAATGCTCAGCCTCTTGTCAGCATACATGTATCTTAGGCTATTTCATATTGATCAGATGTGGAAAGCTCATGTTATACTGTGTGCACTCTTCTACATTATGTCGATTCACTATTACGTTATGCGAACACGGGTATCCTCGGCCTTTATATGAGCATAACGTATTTTCCGCGTTCCGCAGGCACTAAAAATGGCGGGAAAGAAAACAGTCGTAGAAGAAATTCTCGGCGATTTGGGAATGGCATATTTAAATGAAAACGTAAAGCGACAAATGATTGACAAACTTGAAACGTGCAGCGCAAGGCCTTCACACTGCGACTGTGAATTAAAATTAGGTTTCAAATTTCAATGGTGTTTACTTTAATTTGATAATTAAATAAATCAAATATGAGTCGAGCAGCTAGCATTTTTTTTATTTTCATTTTGAATTGTTTTTTTTATAGAAGTCTTAAACTTCTTATCTTATTAAGAACATTGTCATATTTTTTTTATCAGTCTCTACCTCTCCTTTTTATTTTAAAAAGTGTTAACACACCGTATAAATAAAACGTGCATCGGTGGGTTGGGGGTTGGGGACAGGAATCCCGTCCTTCCATCTTTAGTGACCAAAATATACATATGATTAATAAATTTATTGGTTTTGCTTTGTAGGACACTGCATAAGATTAGCTGAATTAAGTTGAAAACTTTTTTTCCATACAACTATAAAGCCTAAGAGATTCTTCGCCCCCCCCCCCCCTTGGTCTCCAACCATATACCCCCCCCCCCCTTCCTTGTTCAAGATTCCTATATCCGCCACTGATATGTGCCCATGCATGCTTGCTAAGGCATATTCAACTGATTTAGATTGGTATATAGATTTTTAACTTGAATGGTTGAAAAATTTACAAATTCCAGTGCATGACGTAGCATTTTCTTTGAAAGGGGAGGTCAGCCAGAAATCAGTCCTAATTTTTTTTTCAAATATACTACATAACCCGTACTGGACTATACTTCAAGAGAAAGTGGGGATGGAGCTGTGCTTTCCATGAACATAACATTTTCTATAGTAAAGTTGTATATGGGAAAAGAGGGGCGGGGGGGGGGCTGATATTATGTGTCTGAAATTCGTCCCAATCAATGAGGAGCACCCCCCCCTCTTACCAGTCATTAAAAAAAGGTCATCAACATTCATTATATACCAGACATAACAGCTTTGAGATAATGAAAATGTATTTTTACATCAGGTAACAAACTTTTGGAATAAACATGATGAAGAGTTAACACAATATAAAGATATTTTTAAATCACATAAGAAAGAGTTGACATAACGTTATAATATATCCACATAACGGTATGGAGTTTTGACATAATGTTATAAAGTGTTGATATAATATAAAGATATGTTCACACCATGTAATACACTTTTTACACCATGTAATAAAGCACTGACATAAAGGTAAGATGAGTTCACCTCACATCATGATGCTCTCACTGTAAAATAAAGATAAATCCATATCACGTAATAATGTTTTGATATAATAGAAATATACACTCTCAAAAAGGAATGGACTTTTGACTTCATCTAATAATAAGATTAATTATAAAACACAATTTGCTTGACGTAACGCAATTTTGACCTCGCATATTAAAAAAATGAAATGATGTAAAGAAACATTCATTTCACGTAATAAAGTTTTAACACAATGTTAACACATAATCGCTTAACAAAATGGATTTTTTACTTCAAGTTAAAAACTGCTGACATAATAAAAGAATGTATTTACTTCATGAAATGCAGCATTGACATGATGTTAAGATATTTTCCTGAATTTTTCCATCATATCATAAAAACTGACATAACGTAAAGATATGTTCACATCACGTAATGATAAATTGAGATAATAAATGCATAGTTGTATGCTATAAGGAAGTGATGGCGTTCCATAGGACTTGAAGTATTTCTTGGAAAGATGCGAACGTGTACTTTTAAGGTATAGTGGGTCTTCGCTCCATTTTTTGTAAACCCAAAAATATTTTTTTTTAACTTTTAAGATTATCTTTTAAAAAATGGAGCGAATACCCACTCATGTTGAAAACATTTGTTTTAAAGTATGAAAAAATGATCGTTTTTGTTCTTTTAAGTCTGTGTATGCTTTTTCATAGGCAAATATTTTCACTCTTTGTGAGTTTTTTTTGTAAATTTTAGAGATTTTACATTAAGTATACTTTAATATTAAATGAAACATGAAATAAAATTTGGATATAATTGAGATTAAATTTTTCACTTCTTATCTGTCGCGCTAAAGGCATTCTGTCCGCTTTATTCGCCCATGCATCTTCTTTTTTTACATTTAAAAAAAAAAAAAAAAAAAAAAAAAAAAAACATTGATTAAAAAGGTTGACTCAGAAATCTATAAAATAAAAAGTTGGTGTGGCATTCCTCCTTAACAACAGTTTTAAGGAATGCTTTGTTGAGGAAAAAGTGAGAGAATATGTTTGGAACACACGATTAAAATTATTTTGAGGGACATTTTAAAAACATGGAGAAATTCGTATATCGAAAAACGTGCACTCTTTCATAAATATATTGTTTTTTCAATGGCTGGTACTGTAGGTCTCCGGTCTGCCAATATATTATTTCCGGAGAGCTACAGTTCTGCAGCTATCTCTGAACAAGAATTCACAAAGTTTTCAATACGGAATTTATGACTAAAGCGCCCTAGACCCCCAACCCCCAGTTCTTACGCTATGTAGAGTATGAACATATGGATGAGTAGATGGAAAGGTAGTAAAAATTAAAATTGACAAAATAATATTACAGATGCTTCAAAGAGGTCTTGAATAGATACTTAAATAAGCATATTAAAATTGTGGTCCCACAGCTGCAATTCATTTCCGGAATTTTCCCCTAAAAGAGCTTCTCGGATGGCTCATGCATCGCACCTCGAAGGTTTGAATGGAGCGTAGCAGAGTCAGCCGAAGATTGCCGATTAGGAATTTTTCTATATTTTCAACTTTTCATGCCCGACATGTTTTAGTTTTCATTTCTGACATTTTCAAATTTTCGTTTCTGACTCGCGCTCTTTTCAGATTGTACTTTTTTGGTTATTAAAACAGGATTGAAGAATTCACTTATGAAAAATTTCATTTACGTAATAAGAATAAATAAAAGTATATATATATCAAATGTCTTGGACAAAACTTCGGTCGAGTCATTGACATCTAATTTAGTGAACATACATGGTTATGAAAAAATTGCATGCTCATTGAATTCTTTAAAGTAAACTTAGTGCTGCATGTACAGATGTACAATACAAAATGTTTATTTGTTTTACCGGCTGTTTGTGTCTTTGTGGGTGATATGTCATTATTTATGGCATATTGTGCCAAATATTGAACGCCCTATCGTATGTAATTCAAAAGTTATAACCAAAGTTGATTTATTTGAAAATTAGGTCAAACACAAAGGTCAAGCTGGGGGTCAGGAATTTTAGCATGTGTTAAAATATTTTGACACGTAATGGAACAGGTCAAAAATGAAAGCCTGATCTCTTCTAAATCAAAAGTTATAAGGGAAAAATAACTTTTTTGTAAAATATCTTAAACGTGAAGGTTCAAGGTCACAAGGTCAAAATCCATAGTTTATTTAGAAATGGTCATTCACATATGAAATGTGAAAGCCCTATCTTTTCCATCGTCACAAACCACGACTAAAATGTA
>NW_026937624.1:0-8013 GCF_032062105.1 Saccostrea cuccullata
TGTGGAGGCATCCTGGTATAATGTAGATTCTAAATTGTTCAAATCATGACACCAGGGGGAAGGGCGGGGCCACAATGGGGAATCAAAGTTCAATATAGAAATATATAGGAAAAATCTTTGAAAATCTTCTTCTCAGGAACCACTAGGCCAGAAAAGCTGAAACTTATGTGGAAGCATCCTGGTATAGTGTAGATTCTAAATTGTTCAAATCATGACCCCGGGGGGAAGGGCGGGGCCACAATAGGGTATCAAAGTTTTACATAGAAATATATAGGAAAAATCTTTGAAAATCTTCTTCTCAAGAAAAACTGGGCCAGAAAAGCTGAAACTTATGTGGAGGCATCCTGGTATAATGTAGATTCTAAATTGTTCAAATCATGACACCAGGGGGAAGGGCGGGGCCACAATGGGGAATCAAAGTTTAATATAGAAATATATAGGAAAAATCTTTGAAAATCCTCTTCTCAAGAACCACTGGGCCAGAAAAAGTGAAGCTTATGTGGAAGCATTCTGGGGTAGTGTAAATTCTAAATTGTAGGAATCATGACCCCCGGGGGAAGGGCGGGGCCATTATAGGGAATCAAAGTTTTACATAGAAATATATAGGAAAAATCTTTGAAAATCTTCTCAGGAACCACTGGGCCAAAAAAGCTGAAACATATGTGCCCATGGAAGGATCATGGGGTAGTGTAGATTTCAAAATGTCTAAATTATGATCAGTGGGGTAGGGTGGGGATGCATTATGTATAACAAGGGGGAAATCTGGTAAAGAACAGAATGGTCAAAGCTTCTCAGGTGAGCGATGTGGCCCATGGGCCTCTTTTTTAAACTTTCGGCATAACTTTTGAACCATAGGAGATAGAGACTACGTATTTGGTATGCATACTCCACTAATTAGTTTCTTTTACGATGACCTCGTCATCCTGAATGTGATTTTTTTCCCCTAAAAATAGCTTTTTCGATATTTGTTGCTGCTAGGCGCACAATGTTTCACAAACACATCTTCTTAAACCCCAGTTTGAAAAGCGGGAGGGTATATAGTAATCGTTAATTCCGTCCGTCCGTCTGTACGTCTGTCCGTCCGTCCGTCTGTTACGCTTTGGGGTACCCATCTCTTATCCGCAACTCCTCTCATACCACTGAATGAAAATTGATGAAACTTTCACAGAATCTTTATTACATATTGCCATTGTGCACCTCCTATTTTACATTTTGATCCTACACATATTTTGGGTTTCCCGGCCACAGGAAAACATGGACTTTTTCACCAGTTATAACCATATGGGAGGCGGGGGGTATCATTTAGTGAGCTCATCGCTCACAGTACCGCTAGTTTTTCTATGTTGTTGTCACAAAGACATCAAAAGGAGAATGTTTACAGAATTTAAAAATTCAACAATGTTGCCATTCTTTGTAATAATAAAAGTGGAGGTACACGGATCTTAAAACTAATAATATGTGGTGTAGCAACTCTTAACACTACTAAGTCAGAAACGTACTGACATTTCCATTTTTACTGACAAACTTAGAAAATTACTGACAATGTGCTGCCGTTACTGTAAAACGTAGACAATTACTGACCTTTTTACTGCCGGTACTGATACACTTAGAAAAGTGCTGACAATCTTAGTCGGTGCTGATAAACTTAGACAATTACTGACCCGTTTACTGTCCCTGCTGAAAAACTTAGACAAGTGCTGACATTTACTGATAATTACTGTCCCTATTGTTCTCGCTCTCGGGGAGGCTGCAGTGGGGTGAAATTAATTTTTTTTTATTTTAACATAGATTATTATTTCATTTATTTGTTTTTTCATATAATTTTTAACTATTTTCAGATGATATCTTTGAAAAAAAAAACTTCTTTGATCTATTTATAGAAAATTGATTTGTAAAATAATATTTTCAAGAGAAAGGATAAAATTTCAAAACCTTCAAAAAGATAAGCAATTAAAAAAAAAATAAAAATCTTCCTTTAGTAGTGAGATATGAAATTTTACAGAGGTCTTTTCCTTTTTATAATAAAACAATGTTATTACATGGCATGTATTTTATAATATTTTCTTAATGAACATTGACTCCCTGACTTTCTTTAATATCAATTTAAGGAATTAAACTGTTAGGTTAGATGTGTTTTATTCAATTTTAAGTTAATCATTTCAAATTAGTTTGAATAATTTTAATAAACTCATAGGGCGCGGTGAGGCCGTGGGTGCCCCCCTTTGAGGAAAGGCGTTTCTTATAGTTTTTATATTTTGTAAAACTTTTAATTATGTGGAGGCCGCCCATATTTGTTTTTGTGCAGTCAGACATACCCGAGTCCAAACATTTGCATGAAGAAACCAAAATTAAAAGACAGATGGAGGATTTTTTAGGATAAAAAAGACTTTTTATTTTATTCATTGGACAGGGGGAGGGGTGCTACGGGCCTGCATTGATCATTGATCTTTGACATTCATTGATTTAGTTACTGTCCGCATTATTCTTTTGAAATAATGTACATCTTTTAGCTGATTTTCGAATCTGGATTTTCTGGATCCCCACCTGAACATGCTGAAGTGATATTCTAATTCAAATACATGAAAAACTATGACATTTTATATAATCATCTTTTGTCTATGCATAATCCTGGAACAAAACTTTGATAGAAATTAATTTCAATGTTCTTTTCAATTAGAGTTTCCGTAGACGTTCACATGGATCTAGTTTCTTTTTGTCTTTTCAAATTTAAATGCGGAGGGGGGGGGGGGGGGGGCCCGTGCGAACTAAATGAAGAGCAAAAAACATGTAATTATTTATTTTATTAAAAATGTTAAATTAGAACACACAATTAATACTGTCGTGTTTAAGTTTGTACTCCTTTTTATCTGTGTAAGTACAAAAAATTAATAAATTTAATGAATAAATCGACGTTTCATAGCTTTGTTCAGTATTGAGACCAATATCATGATTTTACAGTAACACTGTGCTTTTTATTCATCCGAAATTATTCAAGTCGTTTAGCTGGTATCCAGCCGAATTACATATTAATCATTCAACATACAATCGGAAACTCTATGAAGCACCTGTGTGTAGAAGAAATCGCCTGAGGCGATCCGAGTGTGTACGGTAGCGGGTAAAGAAGACAATAGGTGTCACAGAAGACCACTAGCCGGATTTCACTGGAAGTTAGTTACGCAACATTACGGCGACAGGTAGACTCTTCTTCAAGACAGTTTGAATTTGAAAAAATCAACACCAACACAAACGTAATATAGATATGCAATCTACAATCCTTCAACCTCTTCTTAGATTAAATATTTAATATTTTCTAATATACCAACGTAAGATAAAATTAACGATTAATGAAAGAGAAGATTGATGTAAAAACCAACCGAGGAAAGGCACAAATTGTTTAAAGATTTAAGGATTTCAATCCCTAATGGGACCAAATTCTCTACCCTTAAATGTCCATCAAATACACAATACTCTGATATTATATTAAGGAGTTTCCACCATCACAATTTTATAGGTTCAAAGTAAAAAAACTGCATTTATTTTCATTTAATATACTTTAAACTTTCCATTTAATGCAAAAAATGTATAGGTCACCATATTATTTAAAATGCGAAACATAAATATACATAAGTGTATTTAAACATAAAAAATTGTACATTTTTTGTAAACAGTATTGAGAAAAATATGTAAAAACTGGTTAAAATTGCATAATTCTGATGCCCAGTGTTCCCAAATACTTCCTACTTAAAAGATACTTTTGAATTGTGAATATCAGAGAAACTATTTTACAGTAAAGCAAATGCCGGAATGAAGAGACCTTAGAAGGAGTTATTGCCCTTGTCAACATTTTTTAAAGATTGAATAATTAATTAAAAATAGAAAATATGCATTTTTTCAATTCTTTAGCTAAACAATATTTATCATTACACCTATTGTATGTAAAGCATTCTTCCAAGAGATATTTTTCTATAAGGTATGAATTTAAACTAATTACAGTTTTTGCAAAAACCTATGGCATCATAGGAGGGTGGAATTACCTTAAAGCATTTTATAGTGGAAAAGGATTGCCCACGAGAAATTTTCAAAAAGTTAATTAATTAAGGAGTAGTTAATTAACAAAGATTGCATTGAAGTCTATGGGGAAAAGCGTTTTTTCAAAATAAAAATTCAAATAATTTGAATATCAGTAAATCCTGTGGTGGAAAGATGCATTGAAATATTAAAAATAGAATGATAATTGAAAACAATATTTTTACCAGCTAAATTTTTTTAATAGATTTTTTTTTATTAATTATAAAAGGGGAGATAACTCTTACCAAAATTAAGGGTCATGAATAAGGACACATCCCACTAAACATACTAATAGTAATAAATGGGAACTATGTCTAAATAAACTGAGTATTGAATGCCTACATATCTTTTATGTTTTCAATTTCATTGAATTTTTTCCTATTAGGGACTGAAGACCTTAGGCAAAAATAAATATATGAGAAGGGGTACATTACATCCAAAATTTTGTAAAAACTAGTGCTAATTGTAACGGGGACCGTTACAGATGTTCCCCAAACGCTCCCCAACTCCTTTTTGGTGCCATATTCCCTGTAAGCTTCATTAAATAAGACAAACTCTGTGCATTTTGACTTTAACAACGTTTTCTCAGAAGGATACCAATTATATTCAAATTTTAGCATTGCACCCATGCGCATGTGAATGCATGTGCGTTATGATCATATCATCTTGTCTACACTCTACATATTTTAATATACAATATATTAAAACATTCAGTCCAAAAGTATGAAAAATCACTCTTTTAAGTGTATTTTTCATTTCACTCGCTCCAAATGCACGCACGTGCGTGCAAGTGCATGATGACCATACCTTCTTGTAGGAGTCCCTTACATCTATCTATATTCTAAATCCCATCCTGTTTGGTTGAAAAACAAGGGAGTTATAGCCATTTAAAGTATAAGCCAATCAGATTGCAGCACACGTGCATGCGCGTGATTTCATGATTTTTTTCTATGTCATATTGTAGGATATCCTAATGCATGACAATGTTTTAAATTTCAAAGCATTTTGTCAAAAAACAAAGTAGATATAGCCATTTAAAGTTTCAGCCAATCAGATTGCAGCACGCGGGCATGCGCATGCTTTCATGAAAATTCTTATATATCACGCTGTAGATCTTCATAATGCAGGTCTATGTTCAAAATTTCAAAGGATTATGACAATAAAACAAGAAAGATATTGAGACTTTAGTTTCAGCCAATCAGAGAGAAGTGCACGTGCATGCGCGTGAGATCTTATTTTTTTGATCATGTCATTTTGTCTATGCTTCTAATATATACTTATAAAATGAGTTTCAAAGCATTTCATCAATAATTTTAATAGTTATGTCTGTATCAATTATATTGGACATTTCTCGTGTTGCACGTGCGAGCTCTTGCAAGCACATGTGCATGCACATGCTTTCATGATAAATCTTATAATATAGGCTGTAGATCTCCCTAATGTATGACTATGTTCAAAATTTCAAATGATTTTATCAAAAAACAAAAAAGATATTGAGACTTTAGTTTCAGCCAATCAGAGCGAAGCACACGTGCATGCGCGTGCAATCTTGCTATTTTGACCATGTCATCTCGTGCATACTACTAATATATCCTTACATTATAAGTTTCAAAACATTTCGTCACAAAATAGAAAAGTTACGGTTATATCCATTATATATTGGTCATTTTAAGTTTTGCACGTGTGCGCTCTTGCAAGCACGTGCGCGCAAAATGACCTTGATTCCGCAAATCTACATAACATACCTACCTACCCTAAAAAGGTTTCACCTAAGTCAGATGTGTAGTTTACAAGATTACTCGCGGACAAAATTTTCCCAGGAAGAAAAATAATAAGAATAAGAATAATAACTAGACGAGCTTGTTGCAAAGCAACAAATAAGTCTTCCGTCTAATTCTGAAGAAGATGATATCGAGATTGATAGACATTTACGGTTATGTGTGCAAAAAACGAGCCATTTACAAATACTTCCGGCCTGACCGGAAGTGACGGTAATTTAACGACTTTAAATGATCTCTGCCTCTGCTATTTATTATTTTGAACAACTTTCTTTCTATGATGCATAACAAATTGTCAACACTTTTCGAGATATCAGATAAAACGTTTTGGCCCCTCTGGATCCTTTATTTTAGGGGCCAGCCCTTTTTCTTGGATATCATTTGAAAGATCATGCAATTCTACACTTCTTTTGTTCTAATGTTTTAACAAAATATTTCTAGGTAAAAAGTTATCGTAGAAAAGGTGTTAAAACTTTTGAAATTCTTGGTAGGACTATTTTCGGGCCATAGCGAGCGTCGACACTTCGTACTTCCGGTGGTTGTGATATACGAAATTCACTTCTCCAAAGGTTGCTCTAGCATCACTGAAAATTTCATGCTTCTGTGTGAAGTGGTTTTTCAGAAAACTGCCGGACAAAGTGACCCTTTGAAAATCACTAAAACGCGGAAATCTCAAAACCGGAAGTGACGTCATCAAAACAAAAAAATATATATCTAGTTTTTTACATGCTCTATCAGTCCTGAAAGTTTCATGAAAATCGAGCGAGCCGTTTCCGAGAACTCGCGTGCACAAAATCGGTAAGAAAAAAAACAATAATAATAATAATAAAAATAGTGGAAAAGAAACCTAAGAATAACAGTAAGGTCTTCCGCTGAAGACGGAAGACCTTAATAATGCTAGCTGTGGCACAAGATTGCGCGGACAGAAAAGATTGCTGCTTTACCTGATTGGTGTATAATGAGAAGTTGTTTAATAAAAAATATTCTGCACTTGCTTTCTGTTTTAAATATATCAGGAAATGTTGTTTAATTCATGTCTACAAGAAGAGCTGGACAGGCTGGCCGGTTTGTTTACATGAGAATAAAATCTGCGAAAGTCGGGTTCGCTACTTGACACACATTCCGAATTTACATGAATCACCGCGAAATCACTGTGAATTTATGTGTGAACAATCATGTATCAAGATTAAATGATTTATTTAATGGTAAACATTTATTTCTGAATGGGAAATACAACATGGTAAGGGTACATTATACTTATTATACCGAGAACCGCTATTTCCGCGTATTTCTGTGTATTGCTCAAATGTAAACAAACATTGCATTTACTCCACAGGAAAGCAAATTGAAAGATGTTCGGTATTAAAATATCATATCATATTAGTCGAATTTAGTGCAACTTAAACATTAAAAAAATGGGCGATAAAAGCTTTTTATGACATGTTTTATCATTTGCACGGGAAATTTCCATTACGAAAAACAATGAGATGTTCATGCCGTAAAAATTAATAATTTCTGTTTCCTATAAAATCTGGCCGTGAAACTACACAGAAGATATTGCTGTGATCTGTTCTACATGTTCCTGAATATTACAAGTCAATCAGAAATTTAGAATGAGTTTTCAAAAAATATTCTACGTTGCTGATGCGTCGTTCCAGGTTTGAATTTTTTTTTTTCAATTGCCGAGAAAATTTATAACTTCTATATAATGAGCAGGATCACTGTAAAACTTTAAATACACTTTCTTAGAGGTCTCTTCTACATGTTCCTGATTATTACAAGTCAATCAGAAATTTGGCATGAGTTAAAAAAAAAATTTCTACGTTGCTGATGCGTCGTTCCAGTTTTTTTTTTTCCATTGCCGAGAAAATTTATAACTTCTATATAATGTGCAGGATCACTGTAAAACTTTAAATACACTTTCTTAGAGGTCTCTTCTACATGTTCCTGATTATTACAAGTCAATCAGAAATTTGGCATGAGTTAAAAAAAAAATTTCTACGTTGCTGATGCGTCATTCCAGTTTTTTTTTCTATTGCCGAGAAAATTTATAACTTCTATATAATGTGCAGGATCACTATAAAACTTTAAATACACTTTCTTTGAGGTCTTTTCTACATGTTTCCGCAGTTTTATGTAAATACCGGATGGCGTATGAGTTCAAGAG
>NW_026937625.1:0-7895 GCF_032062105.1 Saccostrea cuccullata
GGCTCATGGCTGGTCTGTTCAATTAACAGGAGATGACCCTTTCACGGATTTCTTTTTTGAAGTTCTTATGAAATTATCACTGTTTATTGTCTTTACCATTTTAATTTTTTGCGTGCATGACTTTGGGATTTTTGAAACTTGGTTACTTTCCGTTATCTTCATGTTTCATGAATATTACAACATATGCTGAACTTTATATCCTAGGTTACCAGATCAACACAAAAGTCTGACGGGGGTTGTGATCAGTCAACAGAGGAAGATAATCCTTTTAGAATCTGATCCCTTTATGGTGTCTAGGAAGATGCTTGTTTTATACACTGTTTAATAACAATTTGTATTCTTTAATGGATTTATGATAACGGTCATATTACTCTTTTTCATATAAGCACGACTATATACGCTGTGGATTCGAATCTAGTACCTGTAATAAATGCTTCCAGCCATTCAAGGTAGTAATAAGCATTTCAGCTGCTAATCAGTAAAATAGTAGTATATATATTGTACACATTTGAAATATAGATTAAGAACTATAGCATATCATATAGTATTTTAGTTTATGTCATAGGTATTTAACGATCAATCCCTCTATATTTATAAACTCCTATATCATTTTCGATCCAGAACTTTAAATGCACACAACCTTTAAGAAGGCTCTTTAATCAACGATCAAGATTTTTCTTCTAATGTAAACTTGATATATAAAAGTTTTAATTTCTTTTTACAGTATTTAAGAGCGATCACTTGAAGAGTGGTTAGTATAATGGGGGCAAGTAATTTTGTAGGATACCATCAGGGCAGTAAGCGAGGCCCCAGGGGACTGACCTGGTTCTTCTGGTTCGTTTTGATAGTTTTTGGATTTTTTCTAACGGGATTCTTTTCAGATTCCTGGTTGGAATCGTCTATTTCATCTGAATACGACCACAGGACACAGGGGCTGTGGCGTTTCTGTTATTATTCTCTAGGAGAGTCCTGTTGTGGATATATCAACGAAGTAATGTACATAGAACGTAAGTGTTAAATGGTTTTGGACAGAAATATACATTTTAAAATCATTGGAGTGTTTGAAACTGAACTTTAGCAAGGATGTAAAGTATGAAACATATTCTGAAATGTTAAAATTAAAAGTAGAATGATTTTTATTCACTTTAGCATTCCTCCAAGCTACTAGGGCCTTCTTTGCAATTAGCCTGCTCCCGCAGTTTATATGCCTGATAGCGGTCTGTAAAGGAATAACTACCAGGTGGTATTCTGAGTACAAAAATATGGGAGGATATGCTGCCGGAATAGCAGGTATAGTTGAAAATAAAAAAGAGTAGTATTTTGTTAAAAAATTTCATCACATGAAAATGTACAAGGTGGGGGACATTAATTTGTGCTAATTTTCTTTTATATACTTGTGGTATTTCTTATAGTTATTCACTCAGAAAACCTTTGAATTAAAGGATATTTTCACCTTAAGTTAATGGTGAATACCGTATTCATTTTTGAGAATAAAATTCAATGTCTAGGCTATTTATCCGTGGATATAATAAAACATGCCATTAAAATATGCAAATTATATTTTCCTAAAAGAAATCCAATGGAGTACAGTTATGGATACATGTATATGTAGCCAAAATCGATGTGATTACAATCTAAGAAATATACATGTTTACAATTGAAAGTCATCGCAGTACCTTGATCGAGTAACACATAATGAGTTATTCTTGTCCTCGGAACAAAGTATGCTTATGCTGTTGTTTCTTCCGCCTGACTGACAACTGTACATTGGATGTTTACGATTTGAAAAAAAAACCGATTTGAGTGTTTCTTAAATCAAGAATGGGCATGCATAGAGAATATATAATTCAAGGAAAATGCACAAGTCTATACAAAAATTTTAAAAAATCTTTGAAAAGGCGAAAATAAAAAAAAAACTTTAAAAGTGTGTTACCAGGTAGATTCGAACCCCGACCTTAAAAAGAAGTATCCACGGTGTATTAGTCAGCGCATTTATCAACTGAGCTAGTCTGACTATAAGAATTTATTGTAGAAATCTGAAGCAGATTATCAAAATGAGGTTTCCTTATTTTTTGTACGTTTTTTTTTTTTTGTGAATTTCAAGCCTAGGGCAGGGGGACCCCTAAAATATTTCTATCTTGAATTATTCTTTACATCTCAACCTGTCTAAATACCACTGTATTATTTAGGGACAGGACTGCCCTGAAGGACTTTGAGCAAAAAGTCAACGCTTTAATGGACAAAATAGTGTTTTGGCGTACTTTGAAGGTTCATTGCTAAGTTGTAAATTAAAAAGTTTAGGTATAAAATACAAAATTGAAAAATTTTAAACATATATACGCTAGAAAACAACAAATAAAGATTAATTTTCAATTGTCGACTATTCCGGGAAATTGTTCTCTCCAATCGGTCAATTCTATTGTCAAAGTGAATACATCCTTTTTGTTCAACCGATATTGTCCAATTCTCATTAATAGAAAAAGTCAACGCTTTAATGGACAAAATAGTGTTTCGGCCTACTTTGGAGGTTCATTGTTAAGTTGTAAATTATAAATTTTAGGTATAAAATACAAAATTGAAAAATTTTAAACATATATACGTTAGAAAACAACAAATAAAGATTAATTTTCAAATGTCAACTTTTCCGGGAAATTGTTCTCTCCAATCGATCAATTCTATTGTCAAAGTGAATACATCCTTTTTGTTCAACCGATATTGTCCAATTCTCATTAATAGAATATGTAAGCCAAAAATTAAATAATTAAAACTCATTGATAATTAATGGCTAAGTTTTTTATTGTCAATTTTTTTTTCTATGGGAATATAAAGATGTAAACATTACTCACTTGAGCTCTATATTTGATGTGCTGCTTGTAAAGACATTTGGAGCAAATTAGTTTGTAATCTAAAGCAGGCAATCCTTACACTTGCATTGTTACCGTTTTGGAAGAGACTTTGAAGATTACCATTTATTTGAACATTTAACTTATTTTTTTAATTTCTAACCTAAAGACAATTTTACGTCTTTTAGACAGTATATGATCGTAAAAATCTCAATTTGAGGTAAAAATCCCAATTTATGTAACATTGTGATGGCAACGGAACAGTACTATGACATTTTTTAAAAATAACCTTTAGTTATAAAACAGTCTCTATAGAAAAGTTTATGCTAAGTATTTTTTTTATATTTTAGTTCAAGCATCCAACAAACCTATTTTGTCTGCATATAAGCCGAAGAAACACTGGAAGAAAAATTGTGTCATCTTTGCATGCTTTCAATGATTTTAACATTAACTACTATATTCAAAAATTGAATTCTATAAAAGTACATTTAAAGCAGTTGTATAAAAGCTTAGATAGTTACCCCCTTTACTGAAGATAAATTATGAGCAATGATCCCCAAAATGAATAGCCCAATTTGAAAGTCAAAATAAATGTTATTAGTATTGATTTTTTTTAATTTAATGACTGATGCATATACAACCTGTGTATGTCTATGTATTAGTTGAATTGTAAGTTATAATGTTAGGATTAAATCTTATTCAAACAGATGAGTATTTATTATAACATATTACCATTTTGTTTGCGATCTTACCTTCATCTCTGTAAGTAATATTGATCCATTTTAAGCTATATGGTGTACCAAGATCGACTTGGAACCATGCCTTATTGTGTCCAGGAGCAGTATGTGCACAGTTTTCCTCGGTCGATTTATAGTTCCCATCATTTGCATACGAGGCATTTCGGTAAATATGTTTGGCATTCTTAAAGTAATTGTATGTTGAACTTTGCGAAACTGAGGTATCGGGCTGCTTACTCAAATTATCTGCAAAATAAAATATAGCGGAATCGTTTCCTAGATATTACTTAAACCATGAAAGTTATTTCAAATAACTGAAAAGCATTTTCTTATAACACTGTAGAAACGGTTATGATATTCACTATGATGGTAGCAATCAGCCTCTTTTCTTCTTAGTGCCGTTTAGATTTATAACATGTTTGTCAAATTCTACTAATATTCAAAATCAAATTAAATAATATTCGTTATTTTATGGAGTTTCCAAATAAATTGATTTTTTTATATTGATTTATCTTTAAAGATAAGTTTTAGACATTAAGGGATATATATTCCCTTTAAACTCACGAATCATGATAATATAGTGTTTTAAAAATTGCTCGTTGAGCTCACAATACCAAGCATTTGTCTACTTTATATGCAAGAGTACTTTTATGGACAGAGGAATTTAATTCATGTATTTGAATTCTGCCAATCTTATGATTTATCAACGCCTCTAAAAGATTGTGGAAGACGAAACCAACAATATATATTCCTAATTCTCCTTATCTCAAGATTCTTTAAGTATATATTGTATAGATAGCAGAGTCTGGCACATCTGTTTCATACTTAAATATATTTTACTTGAAACATATGATAATTGTAATCTAACAATCAAGCTCTATGATAACTGTAATGACTAACTTTTCTATCGTCAACTTCCCCAACTTATGCAGGAATATACCTTTACCTCCTGCATATGGCGTTTAAATATCTCAGTTGATTAGATATGCAAAAGTATGATCTACGTAACAATGAAGAATTTTTAAATCGAGGTAACTTACTGACAAATAAGTTAATGAAACAAGAATATCAGCAGTGTTGTTTAAAGTCATCACTTCGTCAGTTCTCTAATAGATACAATGACAAAACAAATACAATTTAAAATTTAAATTTTACATACACAAAAGCCAAAATTTAAGCATTGAAATATACAATTTGCCTATATGAAAATTACATACCATAATGATGGTGTCAAGTTTAGAGGAATGCAAAACCTCCGTAATTCTATTTATTTATCGTAATTTCTTTCATATTGAAAGAAAAAAGATATGAATCAAAGATATGATTTTTATCTGATTGCTTAAAAAAGTATTTATGAACGCTTTTCAATATAGGTCTTTAAAAAGCTTTAAAACTTTAAAATATTGAATGATTCAGTTTACGACAGAAAATTTAAAATGACAATCTCAAATTCCTAGCATAGAGCAACAGTGTCTCTTTATATCGTTATTATTAAATTTCTCCTATAACGAAAGCAGATAGAGATTTTTCGTTGCAGCAGAAACACATTTGCAGGTATTTTTTTGATTGTTTATTTTACACTAAAAAGCAAGAAATGCAAAATTATAATATTTTTGTGATATCTTTTCCAGTGCTTTAAAAATATTTTTACAAGCAGATTTGTATTATAAAAAGAAGATATTTTGCATGTATTCTCTGTAAACAAAATGCTGAAAATATATATGATTTAATATACGGTATTTACAATGTCCATTTTTGTTTTGTCTGCATTCCATATAAATTTCATTATCACTTCATAGATTACGAAAGCTTAATTTTTTGTGTTGAGAGGGATGTTTGATTCCACGTATTTACAAAGTATCTTGCCATATTCGTTATGTGGTACATGTTTTTAAAAGATCTCAATACAATGAATGTACTTTTTGTCTAATGTCCCTTCCAGAAGTTTTCACTCATACAGAGGCGCCATAAATTGCTGGTTGAGGATTGATAGTTAAGACCAGAACTACTTACTAAGAACCTTTAATTAACTGTAATTTTTTTCGTACCAGCACCGACTCCTATAGTAAAACGAGACCTTGGTTTCCATAAAATGATATTACTTTTTGTTTGAAAGATGTTTGTGAAAAACTGGACATTTAATTCAGATTAAACCAACAGAATACAGGTAATGTAACCCGTTGAAAAATGCTAACAAAAAATGAAAAAACCATTGATAATTAATTCATGTTACTGCCTGTTGAACTTTGGTGATTGTAAAATATTCTCTCCATATTTCACATTGTCAAGTTTAATATAAATGTATTATTATCAAAATGAATTTTAAGCATGAAAAAGAAATCATTTAAAAATATGAAATGCATATAAATAGATAAATCTTATATTTTGACATAAAGAATTCAATTAATATACATATCAATGAAATTTCAAGGTAACGAACAGTATTTAAGCTCATACGTCCATCCAAGCAATACAAATATTCTTTCACTGATAAGCAATTAACAGTGTTGTTAGAAACTGAATTTCTCAATTTGAAAAATCATCTCTCCCACAGATTTAAAGTACATTATCTATAAGAAGCAGTCAATTATCTTCAATAACTCTTTATCATACCATAACAAATTTCTTTTGTTGAAGAAAAGCAATTTAAATTTTTATCAAATTTCAAAGAGCGAATTTGTTCCTGAAAATTATTCTAAGTCATTCCATTGCCTTCAGAGTAAGGGTTTAATTAAGTTTCCTTAAAATCAAACTTAATATTCAGTGTCGTATTCGGTAAATGTAGATGATTGTGCATATGCCTACATGTATTAGCCAAACTTAATTTAAAAACAAGGTCCTAACATTTGATAGTGAACAAATCAGCCAAATACGACAAATTGATTGGTTTCATCGCTAAAAAGGTCATTATTGTAACAACACTGTCTTTGTTTGTAAGGCTCATTATATAAAATGTGTGTTTAAGATGAACTTGAATTTAATTCTTAAAGTGGTAATCCTACTCATACTAATATCTCCTTTTCTAAGGAGAAATTTTTTCAAAATCATATGTCAGTTTTGAATAATTTTGTATTCTAATCAACCAAAAAAAAATTGTATTACCATACGACTTTCAACTTGATATAAAACCATTCCTCACGATAAGTTAAAGTCCATGTTTTTTTTAAAATCATCGATAACTGCTTTTTCAAAAAACCATCTTTACTGTTTAACTTTATTTATTTAAAGCCAAATCTTTATTTATTCTTGAAATGAGCTATCATATTGTATACACATCAATGACGTAATTATACAAGTGAAATATCCCGAAAGGTGTATGTAACGGACCTGAGCTGCTTGGATCTCACGCACAAGTACTTTAGATGCCTACACGGGAATAACCCATGTAGTACTCTGATGATTAACGAGAATAACCCGCAAATAAAGACCTATAATATATAACACAAGAATTACCTGTGTTGGACTCGTAAATAACTACGGGGAAGTTAAATGATAAGCCTTATTTAAAGTTTACAAATTTATTCAATAAATAAAAGTCACAATATGTATTAATTAATATTCAATTACAATAGAATTCAATGGAAGTCGGGAATCACCCAAATTCACAATGAATTACTACACTAACACAACCTTCGTATTACGTTAATACGATAAAGGGGGGGGGGGGGGGCGCACTAAACGAGAATGACCCGAATAGTGAGTAATAAATACTATAGAAATACCTTAGAATAACCAAAAGATTTCTCCCTTAACAAATCTACACAATGTAACAAATTATTTAAAGCAAGAAATTTATCTCAATAATTTCTATATCAAATCCTAGCCTTAATTCCTGCTTAAATATTCCTGTAAACGCAACTAGATTATCACTTTAAATTGATTGAATTCCTAAAATCTATCAAAGATAAACAATTATTTACACGGAAAGACCTCAAGACTCACTTTCAGTCAAACCGTAACAAAATTATTTAATCGTTTAATATCGAGATTAACCCAATATAAACGTCCTACGATAAATACTAGTAATTAATAGTGAAACGAGATTAACCCATATTCACTATAAGAAAAATTGATGAATTAATTCAAAAATTACTAAATTCCTAATGAAAAATGCTAAGAATCAAATAAACAACCGCTAACCTCAAAATCTAAATGCCGAGTCCCACCGGCAATTCTTATCTCTGCTTATATAGTCTGGAGAGTCCCCCGGAAACCCCCGCGCTTCCCTAGGGACGACCGGCAATTTCCGGACCACCGGCAGTCACCGGCAGCCACCGGCAGCCACCGGCAATAATCATTGTCAAATAATTTTAAT